>NC_043990.1:16062198-16362198 GCF_902150065.1 Myripristis murdjan
GTTTCACAAGGAAGAATCGTAGAGGAAGCAAAATATGTCACAGGAGACAGACAAGTAAGTGATCAAGCCAGCGGAGAGGAGCTTTGATGATTTGAACTTGCGAGGAGAAACATTTCAACTGCATTTTGTTTCTTTGTTTCTTTCTTGCTTTTTTGTAAATAGTGTATATTTAAAGAAAAATTGATGTTAAGACTCGGGCTCCATGCGAAGCTGCAATAATGTGGTTTTGTTTGTGCTCTCGGTGCTTGTGCAGACACTCAGTGATCAGGCCTGTGTTGGGACTGTGGTGACAAGCAAACTTGGCGCCGTGGATTTCGTTGCTGAATTCGCCATTTTTGACTGATGGAATAGCCTGCAAAGTGCAAGGACTGGATTTTGTATTCATTTTATCCACTTGAATGAAAATAAAGAATTTCAGTCCCACCTGTGCTAGCATTTTTTATGCCTTACCTGTAGCTTGATGGCTCTGCTTAGCGTGTACATTTGTATACTTTGGTTAGCCTGTCGGCCTGCTCTGCTGCCAAGTTTTGTAACACTAGAAATTGCCTTTATTCATACTTAAAGCAGAAATAATAACTTTTCGGACAAGGCCTACATGCCTATACGAACCACTGGAAAGTCTGCTGAGCGTTTCATTTTATAGGATTTTATCATGACGGCTTGTGCTTAACCAGTTACCTTAGAAATATTGAATTCTTACAGGATTTCCGAAGTCGTACTGGGAATATTTATCAGAAATAGCACAGAAACGTCTTGGCCTTGGGAAGCCTATCGAAATGGGATTCGTTTCAGCCTAATGGAAATTATATTTTGATAAAAAAAAAAAAAAAAAAATGTATAGTTTCAGCTGACACTCATCTTTCAAGTGTATTAGGCTACCCACATAATAATAATAATTGTAATAACAATAATAACAATAATGATATTAATGTGTCGATATGACAATATTTCGTTATTACAATAATGATGATGATAATAATAATAATAGCGTAATTATACTAACAATAAAAATATCAGCAATAATTTAAATTAAACTGTGTTCTTACATAAATCAACAATTTGCTGTACTAAATCCTGCAGGCCACGTTGTAGACTTTACAGCATCAGGGCGCTGGTGAAAACAGCAGGTGCACACCCACCCACCCCCCTCTGCCACTATTATGGTATTCACTGGCAATATTTAGCCAAATCCACTGGAGTGGAGTTGTTGTGCAAACTGCAAACACTGTGCGCCTGGCCTGTCTTTGCCTGTGGGCGCTTTTCTCCCCGTGCCAAAGCTCTCTGAGGATACTGTATGCTGATGTTGTTCCTGCTGTGGAAGAGTCTGCAGAAAGTTGGATTATGATACTATTTAAGAGAAGGAAAATGAGAGGGAGAATGCAGGAAGTGGGAGATCATTGTGTAGTAGCTATGAATTCAACTGTGTCATCCCTACGGCCCAGGACAGTGTTTATGATCAAGTCTCTGTCAAAGCTAGACAAAATGCACAGTAAAGACAAAAAAATGCATGATGTAATATGCATATACAAATGAGCGTCATGTTATTGACAGGGAAATTTTTGGTATACATACAACCCTTATGTTTAACACAGTGTTATTTGGCTATGTGTTCTGGTCCATCCTAGGTACTGTTGGTGCCACATCAGGTTTTTGTCTATGAAAGCTTGCATCAGTGTGACATAACAGATCAGGAGGCGGGACGACCTGTAGGAAACAGTAGTTAACGTCATCTACGCAAAACCAAACGAATGCATTCCACATTATTCTGCATGTTGTCTCATGCTGCGATGTGTGCAGTTAATAAGTGAAGACTTCTGGGTGGAGGCACTGATTTGAAACATTAGACACAATGTCAGCCCACCACAAATACTGTGTAACCACAAAAGCAAAACACATCAGCAAATGAGCTTATAGGATGTTGTGACATTATCATTGTGAAATCCTGTCTGCAGTTGATCTTTCTGCAGTCTACAGATTGTCAGGATGTGTGTGTGTGTGTGTGTGTGTGTGTGTGTGTGTGTGTGTGTGTGTGTAAAAGTCCTGTTTTGTTTTTACAAAGGTGTGACATTACACTGATACCACCTAGTCTGCAGTGACCCTGATTTTCTCGCTGCAGGCTGATACACTGAGAGGCTCTCTTGTGATTGGCTGAGTTCAAAGAGATGTTGTGACAACACTGTGTGTTTTACTGGTCTGTGATCTCGATTTAAGTGGGTCTGCAGAGGAGAGAGGCAGCTGCCCACACACATGCACACAAGCACATAGAGACACACAGGCATAAGAAGTGTATCCATACAAATGCAAAAAGATTTAATGAAGACATTTTTTTATGGCATTGTGTGTCTATTTTCCCATGAGATATCATAATCATATCATCTGAATTCAAATGCTTATTGCTTATGCTCAAGACTAACTTGTGCTAATGTGCACATGAATGAACAATAGTAAATTGTGTGTGTGTGTGTGTGTGTGTTTCAGTAAGCGTTTGGTGGTGGTGGTACCCAATGAGAGCTCCTTCCCTGCGGTGCGGCGGGCCTACACCAGCGAGGATGAAGCCTGGAGGTCCTACCTGGAGAACCCGCTGACTGCCGCCACCAAGGCCATGATGAGCATCAACGGGGACGAGGACAGCGCCAACGCCCTGGGTCTGCTCTATGACTACTACAAGGTGTGGAAAAAAATATTCAAATCAACTCACGTGACTTTGAAAAAAAAAAAAAAAACTAATTCAGCTCAAGTGTTGAAATCCCCTCACCTGAGAGAGACATGCACTCTGTGACAGAGCGCTCAAAGATCAAGTCCAGAAATGATGTTTACTGACTTCTTAAAGCTAAAGTAACTTTTGGACTACATTTTTACTTTAATTGGGTAAAGTATGCTCTCATTCACTTGACTTTTAAATGAGAGCTGTAATGGCAAGAATCAATTTAGCTTGAACACTTCAAAGACGATGTTAATGGTGCGTGACACTGCAGTCTGTCCGGGTTTGGAAGTAAAAAGCAGGCATCACAGACGGCATCACGTTCAGTAGGAAACCTCGAGCACAACCAGATCAAATAGGTTTTTTTCTGTTGTAACTGTTTGGTTGAGCAGCTCACTGTGGGCCTTGAGAGAAAAGCGTCTGGAAACACTGAAATAACTGAAACAGTCACAATTACACTACATATTAATTATCATTTCATTTTATCGCATGACTAACTGCACCAGTGATTAATTAATAACAAAAAGAAGAGAGTAAGAAATGTCTCAGCATCATGTCTGACGTGAGGATTTTCTCCTTCAGCCAAACTGCATTTTTCTTGCTCCATTTGCAAAAGTCTAACCCAGCTGTCAAGATCAGTGTTAGCTGAACACATATGAGTTATAATTTTATTTTTTGAATTGTTAATGTTTGTGTTAGGTTTATGTTGAAGTTTATAAGCCTGTTTATCCTTCACACAATCAGCACAAGGTGTTACTTTGTCATGGACACGTCATTCCCTTTTTGCTTTTGGTATTTTTATGTTTTACCAATTTTACATCTTTTTTTTTTTAATTCCAGGTGCCTAAAGAAAAGAGGCTTCTGCCTGTAACCAAAGTTGTTGAAATCACAGAGGAACCAGAGAAGAGGTCAGTGGATATCAGTGGCCAAGAATGGATTTTCAGGATACACACACTCTTTGAGTCTGTACAACTTGAACTGACTATGTGCTGATAGGAAGTGTTTGAAAACAACTGATAGATCAATACATGGACAGATTCAAGTAGCAGTTATCACTGAGTAAATACTTAAATTACGTCTAGTGCACAAAACACACACCACCTTTTTCACCAGTGCTTGAAATGACGGAAAAAAACATGCCAGTGCTCTATAAATAAAATACTGTATATTCATGTGGGCCAGGGCCTGGTTTCTTTTTGATTATAATGCAGTGATCTTCATGCAACACAACACATGCAGCCTTCATCACAGTGTGCAGCATTGCTCTCTATAAATCATATCTGCTCTTTAATATGCATTATCTAAGCGGGTTTCATGACGTCACATGATGGGAGAAGTACCTCTGGGTTGTTATTGATAAGTTTGCATTTAAATTTGTGATGCGGTGACAGATGGCAATATGAAGTTCAATTTATTTTTTTTTACGATAATAATAGAAGTCCCTGTTGTATAAGCAGTGTTTATGTGTATGTGATGTACCTAATAAGTGATGTTTGTCAACAGTTTTCAGTTACAGCTGTTAACTAGCTCACAGTTTAATCAGATCCTGTTTTATTCTCCATGGAGGAGATCAACTTGGGAGCCACCGAGCCAAGATCTCCTAATTTAAAGTGATAATTAATTAGATCTGGGTGTTAGTGCCACAAATGTGTTGTGGTATTATGGAAATGCTGTGCTTGTGTGAAGTTGGCTGTGTATAAATCATGAAAACCAGTTTTAGATTTGGCTTTGTACTGAATTTAGACACTTTTATGGCACTGAGCAAATTGCTTCAACACTATTGAGTATCAAAAAAATGCCATGGTACCAAAATTTGGCCCCAGATGTCATCCAGAACCAAATTTCAGTACTTAAGAAGTGAATTTCATCATAGAGGGACACAGGAAAAAACACTACAGTGACTTTATAATATTGATTTTATAACAAGATATTATATATTTTGGTATTGAAAAATTATTGTTCAAGACCCAGTAGTGAAGTCAAGACACCAGCACTGGTATCGAAAATTTCTGAACGCTGCCCAACCTTAGTTTTTGATTTTCAGAACTTTTGTTTTCAAATAGCAGTGTAGCAAATGTACAAAAGCAAGTTTTCTCAAAGATTAGACGGAATAATCCTTTTTCTTTAATAACACTTAGTCTTGAAGTTACTAAAGATTACTGAATTAATTACTGAAGACTTGCCAACTACTAAATCATCCATTGTAGTGTAATTATATTGCATTACAATGTAATTACAATGCTCTAATTACATTGTATTGTAATAAATCATGGTGGTTACACATTTTTACACTTAAGATTTTTTTTAAAAACCAACACTATTTATGTGAATTTCACTCAGCTGTATGATGCATCATATATTATGCATCTTATTTATTTTTTGTTTTCGCTCAGGTCGACGTTGGTGAGCAATGCCAGCAGCCAAAGTGAGGCAGAGACCGTGGACAACCGCGTCCAGGTGCTCAAATCGGTTCCCGTCAACCTGACGCTCAACACCGAGCACCTGGACGCCAAACGCGACCAGTACGGCTCGGCGGGGGTGGGGGCGGGGGCGGGGGAGGTGGGGTCTCCGGCCGTGGCAGTGGTGAAGGCGGAGGTGTACGCCCCCGTCTTCATGGGGACAGGACTTCACTACAGGGTGGAGGCGGAGGAGACGCCGCGGGTGATCTACGAGCAGAGCCCGTACGAGGTGACCACGGTCAGCCACAGCTCGTACGTGAAAGAGGACCAGCACAGCCCGCCTGACAGCCCGTACGATGAGGAGAGCGACGGGGTGAGGGTCTGACCCTGCAGTGTCCACCTTAGAAACACTAAAAAATGGCTTTTAGCGATCAAATTTTTGTTTGTGCTGTATTTTTCTTATTTGCGCAGATAATTGGCCAAATGTAGTGAGCGTTATCTCCAACAAAGCTGATATCAGGAAAACAAATATAGACAATAATGCAGTGTTTGCTGTGTTGTGAGTATAAGAGGCACAGCTTTCACTTTTTCTGGACTGGAAAAACCTGCTCTCTTGTCCACACGATCGTTTTCTCCACCTCCACGTAAAACCCCCAGGTGAATGGAACAAGTTCAGGAACACATAGGGGCTGCTGAAATGTGTTCTGGGAAATGTAGGAAATCGCTAAAGTAAAAGTCGATGAGGCAGGTTGGGGTACAGTGTGTAAAGACGAATCTCTGGTGGATGAGTGTGTTTCCTGTTAGTGTGAGATTATAAAGTCTTAGAGAGCTGCATGTTGTCAGTCGGCTATTTTTTCCCATTCATGACATTGTTAAATCAGTTCCTCTCGGACTAAATGAAGTTTTCAGTGTGCCATAACAATTTCCCCTTTCTCTGTATTGTCTGTCTTCTCAACAGAAATACCACACGCCTTCCTCTCTGGCCACGGATGACTTCTTATTTCACCAGGAAGGAGTGTAAGTTACAGGCACCCAGTTCCCATCAAAGAATCAAAACGAAAACACAGAAGGGAATGAATCATAAATATTCATTGTTGCGTGCTGACAGTTGCATCAGAGCTTCCTTTATATTCATGTACCCGTGCCAGCCCCCGCACCCTGAAAGCTGTTCCCCTAGCGAGAAAAATCTAAATATGAAAATTCATCATGTGGCCTCATTGTTAGACCTGCCTCCATTTGTATAGACAGTGCAATTGGCCAACTATTGTGGTATGAATTTCAAAATAAGAGCCCATATCAGGAAATGTCCAAAAGCAAAAATAGAAATGACACCCATCCCGTCTCAACTTGATGAACTCTGCTATACTCTGTTTTGTTTTACCCCCATCCTGTCTTGTTGTATCTAATCACATGTCATTGTGTGTGTGTGTGTGTGTGTGCTTGTGTTTGCATGTGTGTGTGTGTGTGTGTGTGTGTGGACAGTGACAGCTTCCAGTACACACTGGATGCCACTCGCTCGCTGCGTCAGAAGCAGGGCGAGGGACCCATGACCTATCTGAACAAGGGCCAGTTCTACGCTGTGACTCTCAACGAGCTCGGCGCCAACAAACGCCTCCGCCACCCCATCAGCAAAGTCCGGGTGAGCAGCGGCGAGGGAACAGGCTCATTACAGACTTCTAATGACATTATACCTCATTAAGACGTCCATTAGTTTTAATTTGTTAACCTAGATTAGCTCATAAATTTGGCTTGGAGCGTGCCTTTAGTTTCAAGGTCAAGTAGGCAGGGGTGAAAGTAACTAAATAAAACGACTCTTATTACTGTAATTATGTAGCTTTTTACTTACTTGTGCTTTTTAAAAAAATTTTAAAAGTTAGTAATTTTACTTTTACTTAAGTAAATATTTGCTGAAGTATTTTACGTAGCTACATTTTAAATCACATTCACTGCAGAGTACAAATTCCAGTCTGTAAGCATCAGACACTAGACCTTCATAAATTAACAGATTGTGGGGCTTTTAAGAGTAAATGGCCACTTAACAAAGATTATAAGAGTAATCTATTTTTACTTTTTTGCTGCACTTTTCCCAAACTTCAAAATTTCCAGTTAAAAGAATCTAGTTTAAACTTTCTGCTCTGATTTTTCATTAGTAAAGGTTGCATGTAGCAAAGTTATTGTTTCTAAAAAGTAACTTTTACTCTGAGGGCATTTCAAATGAGTTACTTTTTATTTATACTTAACTAGATTTTTTGCAGTACTACGTTTACTTTTACTTAAAAAAGTTAAAGTAACAGTAGCAATTTCTAGTATTTTGCCAATTGTATACTTTTGTTTCATGTAGCATTTGTGCCATTTTCTGAACTTTGTAGCCATTCTAATATTATATCATCATATCCATATTACTATGTTTGTTAATCATATGTTTCTTATGTAAATGTCTTAGGAAAGCACCAGTAGTCATCCCTACAATATTGTCACAATGTCGATATTGAGATATTCAGTCAAAAATATTGTGTTATTTGATTTTGTCCCATCACCCAGCCCTGATTTACACTGTTTTCCTGTCCCACCCCAGAGTGTGATCATGGTGGTCTTCAGTGAGGACAAGAACCGAGACGAGCAGCTTAAATACTGGAAGTACTGGCACTCTCGGCAGCACACAGCTAAACAAAGGGTGCTGGACATCGGTAAGACTCACTCACTGTATGCTGCTCCTTCCTCATCCAAAAGTCCATTTCCGCATCGTTGATCATATTTAGGAACACCATAACAAATACGCTAATGATCAAAAAGAATAAATCAGTGGATCCAAACACCCAAAACCAAAAGACAATGACAGATTTATGTTTTTGTGTTTTCAAATGCTGGAATGAGCAAAGCTAATAAACAAGGCATGACCAAACCAAAGGCAAACAAGCCCCCACCCAACTGTTTGCCTGGGGCTGTTCAGCTGCCCACCATCATCCACCATCAGAGAGGAGGCTGGGCTTTACTTCACTCACACACACACACACACACACCTGATTCACGTAATGTCTAGGTGTTGCTGGGACACATGACATAAATCCCCTAATCTTCTTGACATAGCCTGGGAGGTTGAGCAAAACATCAATTTATGAAAACACCAGTATTTGGAGATCTCAGGTTGTCCACTACAACATGGCAGCTTTCCTCTCTGATCGTCTCCCATGGGTGTGAATTCTTTCCTGGAAAGTCTGCCCTGCATTTGTGTATCAAAACATATGTCTGGCAGTGTTTTCAGCTGTTGGGTTTTCATTTGAACAGAGCGTTTCTCAGCTGTGTTGAATGAGTGTGTGAGAAGCTTGTAGGCGGTTGGATTTTTTTTTTTTTTTTTTTTGTGACACGCTTGGGCCTGCTCACCAGGCAGAGCTTCAGAGGTATGTGGGATACTCAGGGTGGATGGGACACACACACACACACACACACAGATCTATACACAGCTTGTTGGGACAGGGATTGGAATGCTGGGCACACTGTTACCTTAGTTGGTCTTGGCCTGTTTAAAGTCATTCTTGCCCATACAATGTTATAGATATAATCTTAAATCTCTTTTCCAGTGACACTACCCTAATCCCAATCCTAATCAGCCTCTGCCATCTCTCATACACGCTGAAGAAAAGGCAAACACAAATGTACATATTTTAGTGAGGTACTTAGTTTTCAGTCATTTTATTGTCAACTAGCAGCAGAGTATCCCTGCGCTTTTGAGTTATAGCCCCAAGTTTGTCTTTACACAGCTGGCTTCAGTTCCACAGTCGCTGATCTGTCAGTGAATCATCTCATGAGGAAGTGTGCCATCTTTTCCAGCATGATTTACTGTGGGATTTGCCAGTGTAATGAGGCTGTTTGTGTGTTTATGTGTACGTGTTTGTGTGAGAGAGAGGGAGAGAGAGAGAGAGAGAGAGAGAGAGACAGAGGAAGAGAGAGTTTGCTGACAGACAGGGCTGAAATCATTTTTCATTACACTGACACATGTCTACATACATACTGTATACGTGCACATACATGAAAATGCACACACCGATGCCCTCTGCACACCTCATGTGCAGACAGAGTTGATGAGAAAAAGAGAGTTGGTTCTCGTGACTTGGGTCAATTTGCTACTGATTATTTGACTATTGTTGTAGTGAGTGTGTCTTTGCATCATGCGTATGTGGCTGTGAATCAAAGTGGGGGCAGTCCAGCTCGCCTGCTCTCGGTCAAATGACAAGTTGCCCTCTGCTCTGCCTGTAGCTGGATGCAGCGTGTAACCTGACACTGTCCGGACAAAGATTTGAATAGCAGTTTGGGGTGGAGGGTGGAGGGCTTGGGGGAGGAGGGCCAGGCCCCGGGCCGTGTCACAAAATGGGATCATTTGAATGAGCTTATTTAGCGGGGGGAAACTAACAGACATGCACGTTGCTGGCTGGCTGCCCGTGCACCTACCGAAACCGGGAAGCGCCAGGTTGACGGCGGACGTCGGGTCAGAGGTCAGTGGAGGAGGTGAAATGCCAGCAGAGGCGATACAGGTCAGACTGAGCCACCGCTTCTCCAAAGACACGCATCATGTGCCTCATCTTAACCTGTGTGTGAGTGGCCTCCAGTCAGCCACCAAGAGTAGACTTGTCATGTTTTCACTCCATCCCAGCTCTACACCACCCATCTTCACTAACTACTTCACCTTCAATCAGTTAATTCAGCGTGCATAGTGTGCACTGATGCACTGATGAGGGGCAGTCAAATTTGTTTGTCATGGGGGCAAAAAACTTCAAACTGGAAGGGAATAAGGACCACAAGTCGCCCAACAGGCACAAAAATTCACATTGTAGGCAGGTGGATGGAAAAGGTGATATGCTACTCTGTATATAAGCACTGAAAGAGATGAGCACTGATGCCAGGAGGATCACTGTAGGTCAGTGGCCACAAAAGTCAAGACACATCTCATCAGTCGTCGTGAAATATCATGTAAATTTGACCGTATAAGAGGAGAGAGCAGAATGTGAAGATCTTTGTCTTTGGACACTGATTTTATTTCTTATTGGATTAAAATCTCACGGCACATAGGAGCATAGCAATGTACTTGACCCCATCAGTGCACAGTCCCATCTCTTTGTAGTCACGCAGGTCAACAATAGCCAGCCGTTTAATATGGCCCTCCAAGCCAGAGAGCCTCCGCTGTTTCCTCCTGCAGCCTTTGAAGCTGGAGAGTTTGTTTACTCGAGCAGATAAGGTTTTATCTTAATAAAATTGAAGCGTGCCGTTTGATTGCTTATCTCACTCAACAATAGCTACCTGGTTATATCATTGACCAAGCATCTCATGCTTTGTTTTGTTTGAGGAGTTTTTTTTTTTTTTTTTTTTTTTGGCTTCAGAACGGTGGGAAGAGTCTTTTTACATGAGATGCATGGCAAGAATTTGTAAGTAAGTAGCTCTGAAAATGTTCAGAACTACTTTACCGTAGGTGCTATACTTGTAACACACTTATTTTGGGATAATGACTGTGTGTATGCTCCTCTATCAAGTGTTCGATGCGAGAGGTTGTTGTGATAGGAGAAATAAATCTGTTTGACATCACCACTTGTCTTTCCCTGACAGCCGATTACAAGGAGAGCTTCAACACCATTGGCAACATTGAGGAGATCGCCTACAATGCCATTTCCTTCACCTGGGATGTAAACGAAGAGGCTAAGGTAATAAAAAAACAAAAATAATGATAATAACATGCATATGTAAATGTAATTGCCCCAGACGCTGAAGCACAGTGTAGTTTCTTTCGAAATAAGATCCAGAGTGCCCAAGAAGGTCCTGCTCTGCTCCTTGCTTTCTGGCGGTGTGTTTCCTCTGGCTGGAGGTGTGTTCTGGATGTTAAAAAGCAGTGGATCCGGTTTTTGTGCTGATTCAGGTGTCTGGCGGGAGCCCTTGCTTGTCAAATTAACAGGCGCTTGACAGTGGAGCGTGCACCTGACCTGTAGACATCACACCCTGGAGCGTGCTAGGAAAAAAGAACAAAGGGGAATTAATTGGCAGAATGTTGTTGAAATTTTGACGGAAAGAAAGAATTACAGAATTATTGTGTCAGTTTTGGCCCGCTACCATAGTTTCTATTCTCGTTGTCTTCTTAAGTAACAATGGCTCTATTTTGTTGTGACTTTGACATGACCTAAAGTTGAATCTAACGGAGATACAGTCAGGTCTGTCGTTCTGTTCTTTTCTGTCGCGTTCATCTTTTGATGTGAACCCCGAAAGTCAACAGCGCTCGCCTCGCCGCGCCGCGCCGCGCCAACTCGTCTGTTTTCCATCATCCGTCATAAAAGTGACGGACGCTCTATCGAAACCACAGATGTGTGTTTGCTCTGTTTGTCTTCTTTGTCCCGCGCAGCCCACTCCTTTGTGGCCACTCCTTAAATGGAGCCCCTGTCTCTGTTTGAACTCCACAGGCCCCCAAGGGCCAGCATACACCGATCCCCATCCCCACCCACTGTTGTTTGTTTTGCCCTCATTTCTGTGTGAATGAGTGACTCTGCATGTGTGAGTGACTCAGTGTGTGTGTGTGTGTGTGTGTGTGTGTGTGTGTGTGTGTGTGTGTGTGTGTGTGTGTGTGTGTGTGTGTGTGTGTGTGTGTGTGTGTGTGTTTTCATTATTTGCCTCTTTCATTGTAATAGCAGCTTGGGGACAAAGAAGCTGCTGGAGGAAATCCAAGCACACTTATCTGGTCTAATATTGACTCTCTCTCTCTCTCTCTCTCTCTCTCTCTCTCTCTCTCTCTCTCTCCCTCTCTCTCTACTCTCTCTTTACTCTTTTTCTCTCTGTTTCTCCTTCTCTCTCTCTCTCTCTTTCTAGCCCTCCCTCGCCTATTCTGTGTTGCTTATTGAGCCTGAATAATACCTGTTGTTTCCCATCTAGTTAGGTGATAGCAGTGGAGGAGCAGGTGTATTTCCATGGCACTTTATTGCACACAATGCTCCTCTTTTAGGTCTGAGGAACAAAAATGAAGTAGTTTGACCAAGCCTGACTTTAAGATCCTGTCCCATTCAAAATGTCTTATTTATTCTTTGGCACTGTGAAAAATATTAATAATAGGGATTCTTTTGAGCAGTGCATTTTTTCAGGGATAACTTGATTGTCTTTTTGGATAAACCACTGACGCCAGGTGGGAGACACCAGCGTGAGGCTCTGCTGATGGCCGCTGTGGCTAATGGAGGTTTTATAGTCCCAAGTTAATGACCGGCCGTCTGCAGCTGACTTAAATGCCTTGGACTGTGTAGTTCACTGACACTCAAAAACAAAAGTCAAAGACGGGCGGTGAGCGCTTTGTAGCTTAATTAGCATACCACTGTATTATGTCTCTCTCACTGGCAGTTATTAGATGAAGTGATATTTCAGGTCGGTGAAACATATCTTTTAGTGCCTCGTATAAATCTGCATGTCTGTGTCTCACCTTTGTTCGACCAACGTCTCGATGAATGAAAATGAATGACAAGTCAAGTGAACTGCCCACTCTCTTTTGAAAAGTCATATTTTTCAATCAAATATACAAAAATAGAGCCATTCGATGTCCAGGGTCATATGATATTGTTAAAATTTGACAGCTCTTGAACTTCTATAAAGGCTTATCTTTGTCACTTTGTTTAACTGTTCAGGCTGGTGAAGGATGCATTCTTACTCACACCGACCGACTCTTATGTATTTATTTTCTCTTTCGCTCAGACTTGCATGTCTATATGTGTATATATGTTTGCTAATATGTATGTGTCTGTGTACATATGTATATACAGTATATACACTCCTGATCAAAATTTTAAGACCAGTTGAAAAATTGCAAGAATTTACATTTTGCACTGTTGGATCTTAAGAAGGTTCTAAGTAGAGCTTCAAAATGCAAAAAGAAGAAATGGGAGTGAGACAAAAAAAAATTTGAGTAAGCAATTTATTGCAAACAACCATTAAACTGAAATAGGCTGTTCATCAGCCTATGTGAGCAAGATAAGAAGGGTGGGACATAGATGGGGAAAGACACATGTGTCTGTTTGGATAGAAAAGTATGAGATGGAAAAGGAACTTTTTTTCATTTTTCTCTTTTTCTGCAGCTTAGGCGGGGGGGGGGAGAATTTGAAAAAAAAAAAAAATAATACTCTGACTACCAAAAGTGTGTTTGATAGTGGCAGTGAGTAATGTGAGGCCTTGTGTTGTTGGCAGATCTTCATCACAGTGAACTGTCTGAGCACAGACTTCTCCTCTCAGAAGGGGGTGAAGGGCCTTCCCCTGATGATCCAGATTGACACCTACAGCTACAACAACCGCAGCAACAAGCCGCTCCACAGGGCCTACTCGCAGATCAAGGTCTTCTGTGACAAGGTGAGAACCGCCGCACTGCCGCAAAAATGTCAACAAAACCAGCCAGCTCCTGGATTTTTAGAGGGAACAACAGCCAGTGGCAGCTTTTCAGCCGGGGAAGTGAGCTGCCCTCCTGTAAAGGACACCGCGCTTTGTTTTGCTGTTGTCCTAGCAAACATTGTATACATCTCATTTTTTAAAGGCACAGTAAATCCAATTAAAAATGTGTTAGTCAATAGCTGCAATAAAATGGAGTGTAATGATCTGCATTTTGTCCAGTAATCCATTCCAGCAGGACTGGGTGGGCTTTAGTTCCCCTTGTAGGCTAACAACCCTGCATGACCTATCAGAGTAATAAAAAAATACAATATATTAAAATATATCATATCTATAGACCTCTCATGTTTGAGTCTATGCAAAGGTTTAAAGGTGAAAGGACTATAGTTATTCTATAGATATATTTTAGTATATTTTGTTTTTTATTGCTTGTATAGGGTATGCAAAGGTTTGTCTTTTTTCTTATATTCTTTGTATTGATTCACTTTATTTATTTTCTTATTTGTTGTGTTTAATTTTTCTAAAGATGTATATTTCTCCTAATGGTGATAGGTAAATTTTGTGTAGTCTACTATTGCTCCTGTGCAATTTGAGATCAATAAAGTAGATCTATCTATCTATCTATCTAACACCAACCAACTGTCCAGCATCCAGTGAAAATATCCTGCTTGTTGGCTCTGAAATAGTTCTGAGTGTTATTAGGTCACCTTTGTTTGTTGAGGCGAACAGGTGAAGAGTCAATCAAAAGGAGGCGGGAGCAAGACAAACTGAAGCCGTGCTCTGATTGGATCGCTCGTTGGTGTGAAAAAACAGTTTGACTCAGGAGGAATCAGTCAGTAGGTTTCTCTCTGCGTAGAAAGGACTTCAGACTCAGTTTCATGATGTTTTCGACAATAAAACATTTCCACGGAAAATAACATCAAATACCTTTGCTTTAAAACACATAGCACACAGCCACTTGTCATTATGAAACAAGGCAATGTCGTGAATGGATTCAATTGTGCCGTCCTAAAAGGGGAATACCTTTGAATTTCAACTTCCGCTCCTGCTCTGTAACGTTAAACACAATGTACAAGTCAAGAGAGAGTGACTGCAGCGGACAGGAAAGGCAACTATTGCACTATACATGGTGATTCTGTTGTGTTACCGATGCATTTTCTTGGTAGGAAATGATGGACCTGCTACAATATTAAGAGTCCATTGCATGTTGTTTAACTTGTCAGCCTCTCATTTATATTAATGAGGCAACTCAGAGTGGATATCTGACAACAGACTTTCAGGCTTAAAACGATTTTTTATTGACTTTCTTGACATTTTTATTTTCTCTGTTCACAGTGTATGGTAGAGCGCAGTGCTGTTAACAATAAAATGCACAACAACGTGCAATTCAACTCAATTGGACTGGACAAACAAAATCAAGGGTCACTGAAACTATGAACAAAAAAAAGGAGAGAAAGAAAAAATATCACAACAGTATCACAAAAATCACAATAATAAAAAGCAGGATAATAAAAGAAGGTAAATAAATAAGTAGATATTTTTAATCGACTAATATTCTTTGGAAGCTCATGAGCAAATGAGGATTTATAATTTTTCCCCCTTCAAGATCTTTATTCAAGATTCATTGAGCTGTGAGATTTTGTTACCTCTGTAAATGCGCTTTATTCTAGACTGTGAATATTAAAGACGCTGTGTGTGACTGCATGAGTCAGACATGCACCGTGGCCCTGAAGTGGAGAGGTTTATTCATGACATTATTTCCCCCTCTAGTGGTTTCACCTGCACAGTGTGACACTGCACACACCTGAACACAGCTCCTACATGTTTGCACACTTATAGAAATGCAGCCGATCATGACCAGCGAGTTCTTGTGAAGGCTTTCCCTCTTGATTCCCTGGAAAATGTAGACTTTTAGACCAAGATTTAGATAGAAATGGTTAATCGTTGTCACTTCCTGGCCCAAGGAGGGACAGTCCAACTTTGAGCGGCCTGTGTTGACGTCTTTAAATCTCTGTTTGTCTCTTTCACCTTGTGTCCTCCTCAGGGAGCGGAGAGGAAGATCAGGGACGAGGAGAGAAAGCAGTTCCGCAAGAAGTCAAAAGGTTTGAGCTGAAAAACAAACCAAAAATGCTCTGTTTTGTTTTTTGTTTTTCCACACTGAAATCTGAGAAAAATATAGATGAAGGGTTTGATTTGAGGAATGGATGGGCTGATGAATAGACTTTACTGAATACATCCCCATCCTCGCCTGCCTCGCTCTCCTGTTCCTTTTTTAATGATAGATGGTGTCAGTTATGGAGAACTGTGACTGGAAGGTATTAATTTACCCACCTACCATTCCTTTTGTGTGTGAGCAAGTCACACATGGAACGAAAACGGGGCTGAATGCCTGTCAACACCGAAAATGAATATCTGATGAATTAAATATATTACATTTTGACCTCAGCTGTTGTCAAACATATTCCATCGGCTCGCCTCTCTACATTTTGCTGGTCGCCTTTTGGCAGAAAAAGAAAATTCTCCCATGAACAAAATCTACTCTGCTCCATTCAAAATGTTCCTCCTCACTGGTGTTGCAGGGAAGGATGGAGGCGTGGGCGTGATAACGGTTCCTAAGAAGGCGGACACCACCTATTTCAAGACCATGACTGACCTGGAGGCCCAGCCGGTGCTTTTCATCCCTGACGTTCATTTTGGCAACCTGCAGAGGGCCGGACAGGTAAACGCCTGCAGCACCACACACCTGACACTCTCTGTGGATATCTACCAATTTATTGTCTCTGTAGATAAAAGAAAAGCAACCGTCTCCTTTCAAAATACCCCCATGGCTGCATTTCAGAAGGTTTTTGCTGTTTTAGCCCTGGGTGCCATCAATGTTGTCATAATGTGCAGCCAACAGCCAAAAGTGAATATTAAATGTGACCCTATAAACCTCAGCTGTTGATGTTATGGAGAGTTTAAAATGCTAAAATGTGTTTCTCTCCCCTTTACACACATGACCAAGAATATCCCAAGAATCTCCGTCTCAACAAGTCATGTAGTCTCATGTTCAGTGTTAAAATCTTGTTGTTGTTTTTTTCTTTTTCAAATGAGTGAAAAAATCTGCCGGTGGGATGAGATGATCCCACTTGTTTCCAATGCTAATCAGGTTTTTACAAGTTTTCTTGAACCAAGTGCCTGTTTCCTTGATACCAGAGGGCTGATCTGCCTTGTTCCAACATATTTATACTTGTTCTTAGAAAAATGCCTTTAACAGGTGAACCTGCATTGTAAACAAGTGGGATTATCTCATCCCACTGGCAGATTTCTTCACTTGCTGGAAGAAAAACAAGATTCTAACAGTGAATGTGAGACTGACTAAATTACTTGTGAAGATGGAGATTTTTTTTGCACTGTTCCAGCTCCAGCCTTAAAAGAGTTTGGTCATTTTCTTTCTTTTTTATTTGTTTACAAAGAAATTTTATGTTTCACCCTTCACTTGCAGGTGTTTGCCTTCAACACAGAGGAGATCGAGCGAGAGGGGTGAGTGCACATCGCCTGCAAGTAGACAAAAGAAAAAAACATTCACATCAGTTCATGCAAACATGAGTCATAAGGTATATGTAAATGATAGAAGGTACATATGCAAATGCACACACACCACAGAAACAAACACACATGCAGACAAACATGTGCGCACGCCGACAAAATGCATTCATATGGCACATGACGAATGTGTATGTGTGTGTGTGTGTGTGTGTGTGTTGTCAGGAGCGTGCTGGTGAAGAGGATGTTCAGGCCGTCAGATGAAGATCTGTGCCCCTCCCCTCACAAACAGATCAAAGAGGAGACTCACAAGAGAGGCAAGTCTTCTCCACACATCCCTGCTCTCCTCTGCCTTCTTCAGCGAGCTTTCCTGCCTGAAAACATTCTGCTTCAGGCAGACGAGAACTTTGTGAACCCAAACCTGAATTTTCTACTCATTTTAGCATGATAAATTGCTAGTTACTGACTGTTTTGACAGTATGTCTGAGCCCAAGTCCACACCAAACTTGCACACAGGAGTGACAAGTTTCCTCCCAGGTCCACTGCGTGAAGTCCGGTCCTATCAGGTGTGGAGATAAATGTCAACCTCTACATAAAGTCTGAAGTGTGGCTCAATCCCTGGAACTTCACTTTTCTCCTCAAATTTCCCTTTAGTAGCTTCAGAGTTAGAAAAAAAAAACACCTTTTCCATATTGAACATCAATGCCACGTACACACTCTGTATCTGCTGGTTGCAACACTTCACTGAAGCTACATCACGCTTACACTGAGGGAAATATTTAAAGCCAAGATGCCGTTGTTTTATGGCTGCAGCATTACATCAAGCAGAAACTATATAGATGACTTGTGCCTCCTTTTATATACATTTCCCTGTAATTCAGCAGCACATATTTGGGATCTCTGGAGGCCTTGGACTCTCCACTTAGAGTTAAAATAAAGTTGTGTGGGTTTGAACAAAGCTGCCACGCAGCGATGAGAAACCCATCGATGGGAGCAGCAGAGTTGAAGAGGTTTATGTGCGGCGAGGAGTCAGGACTCAACTGGATGCTCAGGTTTTATTCTTGTGTGAAGTGATGTAAGCATTTTAGGGTAGAATAACAACCAGGTATTTTTTCACTTTTTTAAATTTCTTTGTCACCATTTTTGGCATTTATTTCTCCAGTGTTTTTGCACTGAACTTCCCAGAGATCACCTGTCAATCACACAGCATGGATGATCTTCCTCATTGGATTTTTTTTTTTTTTTCGCTGATGACATTTGAGTCTCTGTAGTTGGCGCGCTCTTCTTTACATGTTCACCTGTAGTGGCTGTAAAGCAGGTAACTACCCAGGTCTACTTAAAATACAAACAAAATGTCAGTGCTGCTGCTGGAAACAGTTTGTGGAGGATTTTCCCCTCCAAAGCCCCACCTGATGGATTGTGAGCATTATTAAAGGGTGCAAGGATCAAAACCCAGCGCCCAATGCAATAAATGCCCCAGTTATAACATACAAGAGGAAGGAGTCTAAATGACACTTGAGCGCAGTAATCATAATTTTCCCCTCACTGTTACTAACATGGATGTGAAATGTCCCACAGTGATAGGCAGCTGGTAATCTCTTGGTGTCCTCTGTCCTCAGTGCTGCTGTACGTGAGGAAGGAGGCGGACGAGGTCTTTGATGCTCTGATGCTCAAGTCTCCCACACTCAGAGGCCTGATGGATGCTGTGAGTTATCGCTGTTTGTGTTTGCATGTCTCTGTGTGTGAGAGGCATTTCAAGCACACAAGGGGTTTGTTTGTGTTCTGGGTCTATGTTTAGCGTGTGTGTGTGTGGCTTTCAGCACATGGCAATGAGCAATGTTACGCTTTTTTTTTTTTTAATTTACAAATGTAGACAGAGCACGTATTCACCAACCGGCTTGTTTTTCATAGATATCAGAGAAATACGGGGTGCCCACGGAGAGGATGGCCAAGGTATACAAGAAGAGTAAAAAAGGGTGAGCAGTGAGCAGTTTCTTGTCCTTTTTTTCTCCCTTAAAGATGCTTTGTGAAAATGTTTTGATAAAGGAAAAAAATGGGATGATCTTTCAGGAATATCAGAATAGCATCGTCTTACTCTCTCTCTCTCTCTCTCTCTCTCTCTCTCTCTCTCTCTCTCTCTCTCTCTCTCTCTCTCTCAGGATACTGGTGAACATGGACGACAACATTATCGAGCATTATTCCAACGAAGACACGTTCATCCTCAACATCGAGAGCTACGCAGACGCCTACAAGATCACGCTGACGGAGATCTGACTGCTCATCAGCTGACCTGGAGGACCGCAGGACGCTCAGAGAGGCCCTGTGACCGCCAGGCGGCTGATTATCTGCGGGACTTTTGACTGATCGGCTGATAAAGCTGATCGACCGTTGACGCTGTTCCTCCGGCGGCAAATTTACCAGAGCCGATTCAACACAAGGATCAACGATCTCTCTGTCTGACGCTGTTACAAAATGAAGCAGGCTGTGTTTTCTGTCCAGGAGGAAGACGAGGAGGAGGAGGAAAATGACTGGAGGGGAGCGAATAGTCAAATTCTCATAAACTGGTCAAATCCACTTCCTCCACATGGTGTAGCAAAATGATGGACCACACACCCAGCCCTTCCACTTTTTGCTTTTTTGATAATTATTTTTTATTGTATAAAAGAATATGTTTGTACTTATATTCTCATCTTGTACAGACGTGTGTTTTTTTTTCTTTTTTTGCCAAAAAATGGTCAGGAGTAGCTCCATGAAATGCCTGATGTACTGTACATAGCCACATCTTGAATTAGTTTGAATGTTAGTCAAGTCTGTGTTTTCATTTGTAATTTAGCAGCCTTTTTTTTTTTTTTTGCATGCCAGTCTCCTGTTTTTTTGTCTTTTGTTAGCTGTTATTTATTAATGCTTTTAACATTGTTTTGCAATTCCGTAGCGATTTATCAAGTACTTTACATTTCAGTGACATATCGTGTAGATTTTACTCAAAACGCAGTCACACTTTTTGAATTTACTCATGTTTTTAAATGCACAGTTGTCGCCAGTTTTCAGTTATGTGCGTGTCAACAAATAGCCTTAGAGATGCTGTACTGCCTCTGAGGGGGGAGGCAAGGCACTTGTGTGATAGTTGCTTAAATTGTTGAAAACTGAGAGTTTAAGACGTCTTTTAATGCTACGTTATGCCTGGCAGCATTGGGGGGGGGACGATAAGAATATTAACAATAATAAACGACAGTCAGCCATTTTTTCCATTTTGTCTTTTATTTGAATAACAAAATGGACATCCTACACAGAACACATAATGCAAGTAACAATACAAAATCTACAAAATGATACAGTGACAAAGTTTTTTTGTTCAACAGGTAACAATTTGTACAGTATAAATGGATACAATACTGTGTTGTTGTTTTTTTTGTTTTTAATTTTTTTGTATTTGTCTACATTTGGCACTTGACCACAATATGCTATTGAATGAAATGAGGGACTGAGAGTACCTGATCGCCTGTTTGAATTGTGGAGAAGCCCAGAGAATTCATGTTTTCCCCGAGTCCCATTCATCCACTTGTGAAACTGTCTCATGCTGCTTACTCATTAGCAGTGGCAGCCACCGTCGAGGCGTAAATTAGGCAGTGTTAGCAGTCGGGGCAAAGTAAACAGCTACCTGCAATCCTACAGAGACCATGGCCAAGTCTAGGGGGCGCTGCCGACACCAGCTACTGGCTTCAGCGCTAACAAACGAAGCAGTGGGGGGTTTGTTCAGTTCAGATTATTAAAGTGTGCTTTTACATCCCTGCCAGTGCGCAAAGGAGTCATACACGTCTTCTCTGTAATCTCCATCACTGCATTACAATTGAAAATGCATCTGTACCTCGGTGCTCAAATACACTTAGAAAGAAAAGTGCACATTCACAAGATGTGATGCTCCAAAACGTGATAACCTTTACACTTCCAGCATACACCACTTTGAGAAGCAGCCTGCTCACACACACAAGCATAGTGCAATATAAAGTTAATGGCTGCTGAACCACGGCGCTCAGAGGGGGAACTTGTTTTTTTTTTTTTTTTTTCTTTTTTCTTTTTATTGTGACAACTGTCATCGTTTTCTTGCGGCCAAAAGGGGAAAAACAAGCTCTGTACACTGTATGTAGCAGTGGATGTTCAAAGCGTAATGCGTAGCATTATGTGTGGTCCTCTCCTTTTTACATTTCTAGCATAAATATGAGTGAATATACTGTACATATTTCATATCATGTTCATCAAGTAAAACAAAATAAAATGTATCACATTCCAATAATTTATGTCGTAACTTTAAAGTGAATCTGTCCCATTGCAGGAAATCACTGCAACGTTATCACAGAGTAAAAGAATATATAAGTATATATTTTCTATTTATATCACCTAACACTTTTGCTCATACACTCCTTGAACCATAGATGAAGAAAGAGGATCACAGCTCAGTTGTCAAGTTCATGTAGTCGTCAGTGAGGTGAATGTATTTGAGAGTGTGTGTGTGTGTGTGTGTGGACACAGAACGTGGCATAAAGTCACTCTCCTCTGAAAGTGACAGATGCTGTGATCTGTATTCAGAATATTACTCTTCAACATTTCGATTAACATTCTTCCACAATATATCTTAATAGAATCTTTCATCCCTTCTAAAAATCTTCTTCTATGGTTAAAAACTAACATTTCCAGACCTCCTGTATGCATATCCGCTCTTGTCAGCTGTGAACGTTTGCGGCTGCAGGCTCACATACTTCATGACATCCAGTGTTAACACGGAGTTACATTGCAGAGTTACACGAGACTTTGTGAGGATCTGCCCACTGTCACAGAGCCCAAGTCGGCCATTATTCCCTTTTTTACTCAGGAGCAATGCTTAAAAAATGTCACAAATAAAACAAAAAGAACAGCGGACTTGGATTCGGCTCAATTCTCAAAAGGCTGGACATACTTCATGCATCTGATGGATTATCCTTAGAGGCCATCTTCTCGGACAGGTTAGATTCAGTGTTTAGCGAGTCTTTGATGGGACTGTAGCTGTGTGTACCGTATCTGGGACCCGTGTTGTCTGTAGCTTTTGACCAGGCGCAGAGAGGCACATGTATGTTGTGTGTGTGTGTGTGTGTGCGTGTGCGTGTGTGTGTGTGTGTGTGTGTTTGTGCGTGTCTCAATCATTAAATGAATGCCGGGCTTTGGTATTTCTAGTATGTGCAGGAACACTTGCATGTTGCCTGTACGTCTTCCTGTACATGTGTGTGTGTTACTGCATGTGCCTCCATAGCTAAAGTGATGAGATCGACAATCACAGATGGGTCAACGGGGAGAGATTTTTAAATTAGTCAAATAAATCAAACTGTGGTGGAAGAGTCCAGTCGTTTACTGCCCAGCACTGCTGGGGTCGCACTGCAGCAGCCGCACGATGGAAGGATCGTTCTTCGCTCCCTCCACAAACTCCTCCAGGGACAGTTTACCTGAGAAACACACAGACAAAACCATTAATACAGGGGTCCTCCGCCTCGACCTACATCACATTCAAGCACTTCTCAGGCGTTTTCAAGCTTTTCCACAACCTTGCGACTGTTTACAGCTACTCAAAATAATTAATCCGCTTCTTCATCACATTAAATCTGATGTGACAGAAGGGAGAGAAATTAATGGGAAAACACAACAAAGTATCAACTTTCAAAATGTGTCACTGACCCAGCCATTTACTATGAAAGTAATGCAGTTTCAAGCACTTGACTCACAATGCAACCACTTTTCAAACCTTGAAAATACCACAGGAAAATCCAAGCCTTTTCAAGGATTTCCAGCATCGGTTCAATCACTGTTTATTATTTATTATCCTCTTTATTAATTACAATAAATTGAGGCTGATGTGACACTGACTCAAAAGCTTGTGGACACACAATTTTGTGGAAGTGACCTGGCACATTTATTTTAGTAATTTGTTAAATATCTATAGCAAAGTCCGTGCAGCCATCTCATTTGTGATACAAGAGAATCAAATGTAGTTGTCACATTCATGGCTCTACCCTACAATACGTATTGTTACATTTATGTATCAGTATTGAATTGCGATATATAGTCCCATCCCTGGTGTGCAAGCTCAGTAGAATGTCTTTGAAGAAGCTACACTTCCACTACGACACAAAGCGAGAGACAGTGGGAAAGTCTTACCATCCCGATTTGTGTCCATCTGCCTGAAGATCTTGTCTGTGCGTTTCTCAGGTGTGGACTCATCCTCTGGCATCTTCATCACTGAAGAAACCATCTTGTAAATAGCCTGCAGGCAGAGGGAACAAACAGATGGAGCAATTAGACAGAGATGTCTTCACTAGTCTAGAACTACCACCAGCCACAACAAGCCAAGGCTTTCTCTCAAATATCTGCATCGCTAAAAAAGAAAAAAGCTTATTCATGAGCGCCGACCGTGCCATAATTCAATGTCCTTGCGTGCCATTTCTAATTTTGTGAGAGCGGGTGTCACATTTTCCAAACAGTAGACGTCTCAGTCAAGTAAGTAAAAACTTACTTGACTCTTACCATGTGATACCAATGATGCCAATCAGAAACAGTATATATCACATTTTGGGTTATCCTGGTCTGCTGTGCTGCAGTGAGACGTCGACTATTTGACCCGGAGGACAAAGTGCAGAAACAAAGTGAGTGAAACGGCAATCTCTTTTCAATTTTAGTTTGGCTCTGCTGCCCAGTCTGACTGCAAGGTGAAAATCAAGATATTCTTCATGTCTGAAAGCTGGGGCTGGGCGATATGGCCAAAAAATGTAATCTTGTTTTTTTTTTTTTTTTAACTTTTTTCAATTTTATGATTATGATCTAGATTTTACCTGTTTTCCACTTACCACTACTGCTAACTGATGGGAATCTTTGTGGGCATGCAAGTGCTGGGCAGCTGTTATATGTGGTCAAATTCTGAATTTTATCAATTAATTAATTAATTTCATTAATTAATTTCATTAATTATCATCCCCTTGCCTTGCTGTTCCTGAGACATAAAATATACGTCATTACCGCTTATTAGTATCGCTAATCCTTGTTAATGGGGATGAAAAATATTTTTTGGAAGATCAAGCAAAGCATCTTCATGTAAGTTTCCTGTTTGACAACATAGTATCTACATGGACTGAACCACGACATAGCTTTCTACGTCATCGACATGGATTTGTATTGCTATTAAACTAAGAAATGACATGATTTCTTTTCAACATTAAACACTAATAGTGAACGCTAATACGTCATGTTTTTGGATGGAATCAAACGTGCAACAAACAGATGCTGCTGCTGCCGCCGTGAACAAGACGACACAGTCAGCCTGCCGGTGAAACCAGACAGTTGGCGAAAGCCTTGCTCCACCTGCTCATTCTTCTATCTAATTTTCCATCTATCTGTCGCTCTCGTGGTCTCCTTCCTCAATATTTTAATCCCTCTCCTTCTCCCGTGTGCTCCTGCAATCTTTCTAATTCCATCTCCATTTCTATGTCTGACCTTCATCATTTTAGAATAAGCCTCCAAAGTAGAGGGCTGTTAAAATCCTGCAATATTCCTCTAAATGATTACAGGTTATATTTCATCATAAGAGGCGGCGTATTCATTTGCAAAATATTCTTTAAATCGCTCACTTGACTCTGAACATAAGTGCATGAGCACAAATGCAGACAGGCACGTGCATAGAGATGCATGCCTATAAACACACACACACACACACACACACGTACAAGATAACTGGAGATCCCAAACTTAGACAATGGCATCATACAGTCCTCGGCAGTTGGTGCTGCTTAATTTAGCACACTGTGATATATGATGTAACAACATGTGTAAGGGATTGCAGGGTGGCATGTGTGTGTACATGCCTGTGTGTGTGTGTGTGTGTGTGTGTGTGTATTAAGGCCACTGCACATGAACATCTGGTGAAGTGTGTTAAGGCCTGACATCCCTATCATACATCCCTAGATTATCCGGGGCTCGGTGTTGTGGCCAAAAGACAAGAGGGACTGTGTCAGACGTCCATTTTAAAGTAAAAGCGGAGCTGCAGAGGGCCTGAAAGGGAACGTTTTCCTAGCTGCTCGGTGTTGAGCTGAGTCAATATGCGGATCAGAGGGAGGCCGCTCTACTCTAGAAATACTCCACGGCTAAGTCTTGTGCAGAGATGTCGGAGGACCTGAGAGAAACTGCTAGTTTCTAAAATTACACAGTGGCTGGTTGTCTGCTCTGGGGAGTCAAATGGTGCAGAACACAGAGGCAGATGGATATATGATGTAGCAGCTGGTGTGGATGGCTGGGCAAAATGTTGCTTCAGTGGAGGAAAACTTTCAGAACCAGGGTACACTGCACAGCTTCACTATGATAGCATGTACTGGCCTCCAGAAGTTACACGATATAAAGCCGGCGGGGGAAGACAAAGACAAAGCAGATAGTATTAACAGTTCAAAGAAAGAAAGAAATAAACTAGAGGACACAGATCCAAAACAACCTGCTCCCTCCTCCCAGACTATGACATCGGACTCACCGATACAATCTCCAGCATCTCGGCCTTGCTGATGTAGCCGTTCCCGTCCAGGTCGTACATGCTGAAGGCCCACTTCAGCTTCTGGTCCAGCCGACCGCGGGACGTCACGCTCAGCGCTATGATGAACTCCCTGAAGTCTATAGTCCCGTCCCCGTTGGCGTCAAACGTGCGGAAGACATGTTCGGCGAACTTGGAGGCGTCACCGTACGGGAAGAAGTTGCCGTAGATCTTCTTGAACTCGTCCATGGAGAGCGCGCCGCTGGGGCAGTCCCGCAGGAAGCCCTTGTACCACTCGGCGATCTCGTGCTCGGTGAAGTCCGTGTTCTCCACCAGGTCCTGCATGACCTCGGGACGGAGCTTGCTGTTCTGTTTGCCCATGGCTGCTGCTTCTGTGTCTGTTGCTGATGACGGGAGGTCAGTGGTGCTTTAGACTGCTGACAGTGTGGGAGGAGAGACAGAAACAGAGAGAGAGAGAGAGAGAGAGAGAAAGGTTGTTAGACATTATATGAAATGACCTTAAGCCTTGCTGAAGATGCAGCAGAGAGACAGCAAACAAAAAGAACAGTCTGAGTGTGACATTGTGTCAACACAACTTTTTTATTTCGATTTTATTTTCATATCTTGATAATGTAGTGTTGATCTTTTGTTTCTTCTTGTTATTTGCTGTCAGTTTGTCTGTTGCTGAGATTTAAGTGTTTTTTTTACTTGCTGCTCAATTTGTTTTTCTTGTTATTTGCTCATGTTTCATTACATTGTGCAAATAAACTGATAAGTTAATGGCTGAATGGACTCGATGAAACAGAAAACAAACATAGTGCAGCACAACAAGGAGCACAGTGACAGGCTGAGGTATGTGGTCTCACACTGCACCTGCTGAAAAAGACCACCGAATGTTTTCTCAGTGCAAAACCTCCCCAGATGCACAACCACACCCTCACTTGTAACAGATACGCTTGTGATAACCTCTCAGTTGCAGGCACACCTCTCAGCTTTCCTCCACACTGCTGTTGACTGTGTTTATTTAGGTGTGTGTGCGCGCATGTGTGTGTGTGTGTGTGTGTGTGTGTGTGTGTGTGTGTGTGTGTGTCTCTGCAGATGCAATTTCCACTTCCTGCAGCAACAGTCATGCTTACACCTCACCACTCGCTCCTACATCCAGTGCACTTGATAATCGCGACAGTTTGTTGACCTAGTTTGGGTTTTGATAAAACATTCCTAAGAGGTGTTTCTCTCATCAGTGAATTAAGGCACTGGCAGAAAGCAAAAAGGGCAAAAAGATACAAGATATATGTTAGCGAAACATGAAACCGATTTGACCTATCGGGTCTAAATGGCATGGTGTGTGCTTGCCAGCCATGTAATTAAGACATAGCAGTGTGAGCCTATGGGTGCAGCAAACACCCAGCTAATCCAACTTGTATGTTTCACAATAAGAGAATCTCTCCTCTGTAATGAGCGGCTTGATTTAGAAAGCCAACAGGGAGTCTGTACACACAACAAGGGCATACAGTTCATCAACAAAACGTACACTACAGCTAATGTCCTTAGCACCTTCCCCTGTCAGGCGAGCTAGCTGCTGCTGGGATCTTCAGGCTAAAGACAGAGCGAAGCTGTTCTAAGCTTAGCCGAGGATAATGACAGATAGAACTGGCGGTGTCAGGTCAGGCCAACGTGAAGTACAGAGCAGGTACTTGTTCCAAACAGGGGAAAATAAACCTGTCGTCGCCTCACTATTTACAGGTAGGGCGCTTGACTTATTTTAGAGTGTCTTAAGGTTCCAAAGTTAGTATAAATATGATTGCTAAGGGGATCGTTCATAGGCATGTAAAAAAACAAAAACAAAAACAAAACAACACCCAAAAACTCATGTTATTACTCATACAGTTTAAAACCCAATTAAGTCTAAACTTTAGTATGCAGCCTTGCATTTCCTGATCAGTCTTGTGCTGACTGGCCTCACTAAGACACACTTAAAAGCCCCTTTAACCAGCAAACATAATTGTCGTATTCAAAAGGAGGTGGATAACCACCAAAACTGAGCTCTGAGTTGCCAGATGTTAGGCCTACGCCTGCAGTCTTCATCGTTTTACTTCTCTGCCGTTGTCTAGTCAGCCACACAGAAAAAGAATGTGTGAATGGTTGTTGTTGTTGTTTTGTGAGTGAGTTCAATCACTTGGAATAAAACTCCCAACCTTGTCATGAATCTTGTTAATTGCTCTTCGCAACGACCATGAGAAAGGTGTCCTTATCTCGCTCTCCCGCTCTCACACACATGCATGCACACACCTTCCATATACAGACAGCTATAATCCTTTTAATTAACTCAGCGTAAACAATGGGCTTTGGCAAAGTGAGAACAACCTCTAAGGAGTTCCCTGCTGTTACCTCTTGTTTCCTTCACCAGCGGTGTGAATGCCGGAGAATAGATTAACACCTGTTCACGCATTCGCTGCCCCTGGAGCAATGCACATCAGCGGCCACACAGCGGGGGTCTAGCTGAGGACGGCTAAACTACAAGACAAAAGCATGCCTGTCTTCAAGGTAGACACAGGTAAATGGGTAAGGGAGATGGCTGGGAGATAGGGGACGGTAAAAACTGTGAGCGGCTACGTGTTCAAACAAATTATAAAACCCACAAGCAGCCCCTCTGGTTAGCAGAGTGGCAAATTCAAGCAGGGACAATATAACACTATCTGCAGACCATGACAAAAGATTGCATATATACCATATTGGCTATTACTGAACATCATCATTTTAATATTAAATCTTCAGTGCGTGTAATACAATCTTTGGAGTTCATATTTTGGGCAGAGACCGTAGGAATAAGAAACAGGACACCACTTTTTGGATTTTTCAACTTATTAGTGAACTCATTTGTTGCTTGCTCAATTAAATTTTTGGTTTCTATCAGCCAAGAAAGACGCCACTGCATAGCAACACCCAGCAAAACTGGCACTTAGAGGAAAAATAATTAAAGTTTTAAATATGTCACCCAGTCTCACTCTGGGTCAACCTGGTTTTCACCTGCAATTGTACAGATATTGTGCATGAAATGAAAACAAACAAATGATAGTTGCAGATTATTTCATAGTCCTTCCACGATTTAATCACGGATGATGACCAGCAACCTTTTGGCCTACTGAGCTACATGTCAGCTAACCTGCCACCCCAGCAACTCTCTACCCCTCCAGTCAAAAATCAGCTGGTAATCCGACAAAGGGCTGCTCCTGTAAGTGCTCACAAAACATCGTTTCATACTAAAATGCGTCTTTGTCAATGTGTTTCACTCATTGTTAGTATTTACAGTAGATGGTGTACGCTTGGTTGAACTTCACAAACTCCATAACTGGAGCTTTCTGGTAGACTTCCGCACTGTGCTTAGAGCATTATCAACATAAAATGTGCAAGATATTGGTGCAAACAAGCTATGTACAAAATAAAAACAAAATGTCAAGATGACGGGATGCAGAGACAAAACACGTAATGGTGCAAGGAAATGCTAAAATGTCAAAATGACAAGCAAGGCACAGAGAAAATATAAACAAAAAACAGAAGTGTGCAAAGAAATGTGCTTGAAGTGCATGAGCGCATTTGTACACCACATGTCTACTCATGTCTATACAGTCCCAGAATAATTCCTGTGAATGTGTGGAGGAATTGTCCTGAACCGTAGCTCTTATACAGAACTGGCCAACCAAACACGAGCACTCTCGTAGCGTCGCTTTGCTTTGGATTTCTTTAACATTACTTATTTATACTGACACATTATGTATGTTAGAATTTTCTGCATTCCCTTTTACCCAAATAAAACCCGCAATCAATGAATGAGTAAACAAAATCATGAGTTTATGCTTTTCCAAGTGACAACTGCTACTAAAAGGAGATACAATATTTTAGGCTACTTCAGGTGACACTACACACCAGGAAGACCAGCAATGTTTGCAACTTAATTCCAAGCAATTTCAAGCCTGACAAACACATGATGAGAGATTCAAACATATCTCTTCCAATCAAACAATAATTGGAGCTAGGAGTAAAATTTTTATCAACAGGAGGATTTGAGAGCCAGATTTTTTTGCCCAATTCTGACTAGGGCTGTGTATTGCCAAGAATCGCACCACAATTCAGGGGTTAGGCTTCAATATAGTACAATATTCTAAGCAGGGCGAGATTTCAACTTTTTAAAATCTCATTTTAGGAAAACTGATATGTGCTTACTTCTTCCTGTCTCAATTTTTGTTGTCATGTTACGAGTGGAAGAGTCAAATGGCTGAAGATGGATTACAACAATGCCATCTAGTGGTCAGGGCTTTAAACACAACACGAATTGAACCACTGTCTGCCTCGAATTTTGCATGTTAACTAATAATCAAAAACTGTGCAATCAATACTAAAATGTATCGTTATTATATGGCAGCCGTAGCTGCGACTGATTCTCGCGTTCACGTCCTCATCGCATGTCAGGGTTGTTCACTTGACGGCTCTCCTGTCATGTTGTGGACACAGGGTTGTTGCCTCTCATAGACAATGGCTGGAGGCAAAATGTGCACCTGGCGAAATGGCATCTGGTGTGCCACTACTGTTAGTGTCGCCTCCAGGGCATCAAGATTTGATCCAAAATGACCGCTCCTTTCAGGCATTTCAGCCCAAGTCCGACTTATTGTCCCTCCACCCACACACACCCACCTACACAGACACAAACACACACACACAGGACTTAGTCATCCAGCCAATCAACCAATCTACGTCATCCTGACTACATCCATTCATGTCATTCATAAACTCGTCTTTGTCTGATGAGGCGAGTGGCTCACAGCAGACCAGGATCGCCACATAGTCTGCAATCTGCATTTTAATTGCTTAATGGATTGTGGAGTGTTTCCATGATTATTGAGACTGTGTTGTCATGGTGACCGACCATACAATCGCTCTTGTTTTTGGCAGCCAGTGGGAAAAAAAATAATAAATAAAATCAAATTCAAATCTGTTGTGTGCGAGTGTGAGGCAACTCCACTCCTGAAGCATATTGCTTTACATACCGCCTTGGAATCAACACAGCAACATATAATCAGCATCTGTCAAGAGTAATGAGTTGTATTCGTGTTTTTTTTTTTTTTTTTTTTAGTTGAATTCATAACCATACACTCTCCAACTACACTTACTGTTGCTCACATCAAATTAGTAATGTAGACGGTGTGGCACTAAAAGGTTTTTCTCTCTCCATTATTCAAAATGAGGAGTGAATTTTGTTGTGGAAAACAGCGAAGTGACTGCTGCTGCCATATTTCCTTTGCAAGAACAGCAAGAGTTACAGCATGAATTTAGTCTGAAATGTGACCTTTGACACATTCTTCAAGTACATAACTGTAGTAATTCTAGACATTATTAATGTGTTTCATTACTTTGTTTCTCCTTCAAGTGAAATGATAACCGTAACTCACTCACGCATAACGAGCTGCACCCAACGTGAAGTGATACCTCACTTGTCTCTACACCACTTAAGTCTATTGTGCTATGTCTACCTTCAGCATGCACTCTTGTTTATATTCTCACTGACTGCTTTGTATAACTTAAAGTGTAGTTTATGATGTGTTGAAGTTTCTTCCATGGAAAATGAAGCTCTTCTGTTGCACTGTATGTCCACTCTTTTCACAACCTGAAAGCTTGCTACATCATATCTCCTCTCCGCCTTTTCCATCTCCCCATTCTTCTGTCTCTTCATTAATCTGATACAGTTGGGTTTCTAATTACAACACTGCACCTCTGGCTGCTGGTGTGTGTGTGTGTTCTAACAGAGGAGACGGTGGGACAAGAGATCAGAGCCACACTGAACATCCCAAGGACCAGTTGGCCTAAGAAGTCAGCTATTTCTGGGACTTGTAGTCTCTGAGATCATGGCCTACAATTAACCTCTAAGGCTCTTACCTGGTGCTGCTAGCAGACCAGTGATGGCATTGTTACATAACCGAGGCTGTGACGACCGCCTGGCTCGCATGGACGAGCTGAGTCCTACCTACAAATGAACATCAGGCACCGGTTTAACTTTCTGAGCATGTCTGAGAAGGGAGCAGGCCTGAGATAGAGGCGCTGACCTCAGTTTGTCCAGGTATTAGCCGGTACTGAACAGGCTGTCACTCTCAGTTTCTAATGACAGAGGCTGCACACATGTTAACCATACACATGCTGTGTTTACCACGCTTGAGCTCTTCAGCAGAGGACATGACCAGCGTGCTGAGGTTTGTGCTATATTTTCCTCCTGAAACCACTTCACATCCACCAGCAGCACTGCAAGCTGACTAAAGACAGCCACATAAAATCATGCAAAGCATCAACTGGATGTCGGAGGCTAAAACAGGCTTGTTCTCCTTGGTGTCACTGTTTCATTTATACAGCGTTTCAATGGTCTTCTTCGAGGTTACTCGAAACAACCAAGAAAAAACTGGTACCTTGTTTTCATTTCTATAAAATATGAATGAAGGGTATTCGTTTGTGAAAAGACAGATTCCTTAAAGCCATGTTTGTCCCTCATCAGCAAGCATTCACTGAAAACCCCGTCACAGCAACTGTGTTTTGTATTACAAGGAAACATCTTTTTTTTCCATTACTTTGTGTTGACATAAAGCAAAATCTTTTGTGTTTGTTCCCATTCTCTGAGCAAACCACAATCGAGCCCCTCACAACCGCTCAGTCAATATTTTTCGGCTTGTGAAGTTTTGAATTAGCAGCGCTGCAATGCAACAGCTGAGCAGTTGATTTATTATTTGCTGGTGGAATTGAAGGTCCTCTGCAAGGTACTCATCCCAGAACATCTCGTGGGCTGCTTACGTAACAGGCAGAAGTCTCCATTTATATCCTGCAGGTAAATCTTAGCCCAAGAGTCCCACAGATAATCCAACTAGCAAGAACAGAGAGCTGGAAGGTGGGGAGGCTAACGGAGACACGGACCAAGCTAGAGTGACTGACAGACATCCACATCATGAACAGTGACTTTCTGTTTGACACCCATGAAAGATACATTCATAATGAAATATGACCCATCTGCTGCCTGTTTGCAGAGCTGAGGCCAAACAGGAAAGCAATCATTAGACCTGCAATATCTGAAACCTGATCTTTATCCACAGGTCAAAGTGAAATGACTGTTTCTCATCAGTACCATGTTTTAAGTCTAGTAAACTACCGTCGGGCCAACTTTTCTCATCTTTCAAACGAGCCAAGACCTCAACCAAACTTGAATAACCTGATTTACCCCGATTCAAATGCAAGAGGAAAGTGATCTGGGTTTTGCATTCGGGCTACACCACACACACACATGCACATGTTTGAGGCTCACACAACACAAGTACTCATGCAGTTTTTAACCTTGCACTGATGGAGATATGTCTCTGTTTGCAAAAAAATAGTGTTGTGAGCTGTTTTTTTTTTTTTTTTTTTTTTTTTTTTTTGAAGAACCATGATGAGCAGCTTTAGTTTCAAAATAGCTGCACAATTGTATATTAAAACCAGTTTATCTGATGTTTATGTTCTTGCAAGGAAATGCTGCCATGTGTATATTGTCTGGTGCAAAATGTGAGATCATAATACTCTGAAATTGTTTTATTTTATGTTCTGGGGAGTGATATTTCTGAAGTTGCTGTGACACGCTTCAGTTGCTCTTGGATGGCAAAGGGATGCTGCAGCTCATATAGCCAATTCCAAAAAAGGAGGGAAATGTTGGACCAGGTTCAGCTGGCAGCAGTTGGCGAGCCTGCAATGTTACAAGCAATTTTCATATCCCTTAATTTGTTTCTTTCAAACCATTACATCATTACCTTCAGTATGTTTTGTTGTTGTTATGTTTTTGGAAATTAAAAGATGAATCTGAGACTTGGGTTTTTGGCAAATGTATTCTCAAACCAAACAGCACCTGCTGTGTAAATTTACAACTGTAACCTTTTTTTCAAAAGATCAACGCCGGTGCCATTTAAGTGCCGGCAAACACTGCTGGCCGGGTCAACCTTCTTCCACAGCTAGTGAAATCAGAAGACTTTGCCACTTGTAGCCGCACTTTTCTCCCAAACTCGGCTTTCATTCACTCACCACTGTGCAGTTTTCAGTTGAAATCTCCACTTATATTCTGCGTCATCACATCAAAGTCGTATCAGTGCTATGTTATTAAGTCAAAGCCATTTGAAATTCAGCTGAAGACGGCTTCTCCTGCTGTAGGCAGCTGAGCACAGACAGCTCATACAGTTTGTGTCACAAAATTGATCTTCGAAAAGACAGGTAAGACATAAAACTAAGACACACACAGAAAAAAAACACGATTTGAACTGTCTGACAATCGCACAACCGACAAATATCTAAAAGTTAGCCATGTTCATTCTTAACCTGGCACTTTCGGTAATGAGTGAACTGCTTGTCTGCTTTGGACTATATTTGAAATTTACATCACTTTGACTTTTACTTATTTTTAGCGTCAAACTCTAAAAACTACGAGCTGCAGTGAGCCAGAAGACTGGGACACTCCACCGCGTACTCTGGTGATCGTCTTCAAACCTATACTGTTACAATGCCCGGGTGACCAAATGTCTGACGGGATGCACATTCCACACAGCCATCAAAGACTGCAGCACCGTGGCATAACTTTGGGGACACCGGTGCTCACGTTACAAGTACCGTGACTTGGGCTGTTCGCTGTAGCATGCTTACTGTCTCCATGAATATCTGACTGCAACCCTATCTGCGCCTGTCATTCAGTAAGGTCAGCGCTGGCCCACGGTTGGTCCAAACTACACCGGAGTCTGATTGCTGAGGAAGATGTCCCGCCCCTGAACATCTTCACCAAACATTTTCTTCATCTCCTGTCAGTCTTTAGTCCAAACAGGGATCACACCAGTCAAATCAAGGTCATTACAGCAAACTAAAGTTACAACTAGATTAAAAAAAAAAACTGAACTGAAATGATAGTAGTTATTTGTAAAAATAACTGAACTTAAACTGAAATTTTAAAAACAAGATCACTACAGAGAGGTAAAAAAAAAAAAAAATCCCAAACGATATTAATAACACTGAATCAACCAAAAAACTAAGTTTAGCCTTAGCTTTTGAGTCACTGTTCCGGCCAAACCAGCGTGGTCGCACATGGGCTGCCACTGCTTAAATCTCAAACTATAAGCACTAGATACTGACACAGACTACACCGCACCTCTTCATCACTCTCAGCACCATTTCTGCATGTGTTTCTTTGGGGGATGGATGCCAACAACATCCTCTTTTGCAGTTTTCCCTCCGAAGGATGTGAATATGAGCTGAGAGTTTCGGACTAAAGTGACACGGTTTACAATGAAGCATTCCTCTTCAGGGGCTGGACGTCGGGGGTCACTCCTAAATCACAACTTTTCATAGCAACAGCTCTAGAAATAGCCCAGAATATCTCCTGACACTTCCTGGTGTTTAAAAGCCCATGTTCCCCTTGACTCTCACAAAACCCCGGGGCCAGATCTACGATAATATTGCCTCCATCTGTCATTTTAATGGATTTCAAATAATGGAACTGCTTCGACACAAACAGCACTCCAATTATGCGTACAATTAACAAGGTATTGTTTTTCTGTATCATTAACAGCTATGTATTATGCTCTACAGGTGACTTCTGCAGGAACAATTAATTAAAACACATTTGTATGACTGTGCCTTTGCTTGATAATGCCATACATGCCACCCGTCATTTCAGTTTCACTCCTTTTCAAAAGGTTTGTTAAAATCCCGTCTGTCCAACCTTTTTTAGAAAGCAGAGGTAGAGACATAATCGTAATGCAGCACACATTAGCCTCCATTGTCAGTCAGCGAGCTTCATGCGTCAAGGCGCTGCAGAAAACCACAATGATGACACAGAAGCTATTATGAGAGAGTGCATGAGAACAAGCTGAAAAGTGACAGTAAAAACATTTGCAAGAAGGTGGGCAGAGCTGTAAGACTGCCTGAAGAATGGGCATGCACACACACACACACATATGCACACCAGACACACACAGATTCTCACACCAAATTGCGACTGATTGCATGAGGAGAGTGCTGTTTACTTTGCACTAAACGTCAAAACGTGCCTGAGCTCTGCTGTGGAGGACAGAAGCTAAAGAGACATTTTATATGTCGATCTGGTGATCTACAAGCGCCCACTAATCTCTGCAAAGGATATCTGACACATCTGAGGACACACATCATCTCTGACATGCAAAACATTGTATCTGTCACTATCTCTCCTGCAGCATCTGCTTTTCTATTTTTTTAATTTCAATCCTTTAATCTCACACATACTACTTCCTCTGTTGTTGTTTTTCCTCCACCAGCCTTTCTTCTGCTCATCTTTGCTGTCTCTCTTGTCACTCAGCCCGTCCTCTTTCTCTGAAAGGCTTAATTCAGCTCAAAAGGACACTGACTGCCCAGAGAAGCCTAACTACAGAGGACGCTGCCACTGTGGCCAGACTGGCCCAAAACAAGCACCCAGGACGCCCACGCGGCCAAAAATAGAGCTCTGTACAAATTTAGCAGATGTTCGTCAGTGTTCAGCATCTTGAAGTGTTTGGAGGGATGGTTTTGACACCAAGGGGGCTATTATCTCTTGACTCCACCCGTATGTGAGCACCTCCACGGTCTGTGAATTTTCATGCTGTTTCTATTGGCTGCCTGAGGCCAGAAGAGGCTCAGCTTGATATAATACCTCACTTTGTTTTGTTTGTGGCAATCGTATTGGTTCTGGAAAGTGCTTGAGACTTTTTTGTGGTCACAGATTCATGGAAACCAGCCAAGATCTCAGTTCAGAGAGTCTATCAGGAATATCTTTGTGTAGTTTCATACATTGAGCAATATCGAGCAAAAGAGCTTGAGTTCCTCTGAAGCGGCGCTCTCATGATTATAACATTTGATTTCTCCTCAAGCGTCGTCTTATGTCTCTCCATGCAGCATCTGGTTGTCCCTGCTGCCTCCCCTCTCCTGGCCACCTGTGTGCCACCTGTGTGACCTACCAGGGCAGCTCTTTTTCAAACCAGCGATTTCAAAAGAAAAATGATTTCCAGGGGTTCAAATTTCCACCTGCAAAAACCTGCTAAACTTGCACTGTGGCTAGTTCGTGCATCTGTCAATTCTCCAGACCGCTTTGTGAAGTAGCCATCTTGCCTCCAGTCAGTCTTTTTAGACCTCAAGCCTATTGGGTGCTGTGTGAAATTTTGATGACAGATGCCCTAGCTGTTACACTACTTTTAAACCTTTTCCCGATTGAATTCTGTTGTTTTCTAATAAGCAAGGAATTGGTGAGATGTTTTATTATAACATATAATCCTGCTGTAGCTATCAAGACAGTGAGTCAATTATAATAGAGAGGCATTACATGGCTATTACATTGTTACACTGAATGAACAATGCCCCTTTCTCCCTCCTGGGGATCATAGGAGTGTCACACACACACATACACACACACACTCACACACAAGGGAAGCTGTATCATGCATTGCAATCATTCACAAGCTCCCATTCCACCAGATGCACGAATTCCCCGTGAAATAACTTCATTTCAACTCACTTTCCGCTCTCCTCTGAGGTGAAGCAGCCTCTGCTTTCACCCACACAGCCCAGCACCGCCGCCTGCTCGCTGCATCGCTTGAATCCAAACACTGACACATGTATATTTGCTGAAATGAGATACCCTTCAGTGTTGTTTCCCACCACTTCCCCCGCCTCAGCCCTGTGTGTGTGTGTGTGTGCGTGTGTGTGTGTGTGTGTGTGTGTGTGTGTGTGTGGGCAACAGACTCCTTTTCACTTCCTGCTTGTACTCTGATACAAGTCAATATAAAGAGTGAAGGGGAAAAACACATCCCCCTAGAGCCTCTAAGTATTCATTTAGCCTAGATGAAGCGACCTCATCCGATTAGAAATGTAGGTAAAGCTTTATCCCCTTCTAGCATCTTGTGCTGACAGGCAAGTCCGCTGCAGCTCGCTCGACAAGTTGTGGAAGACAATAATTTTGTCCACCAGTTCGTCACCACCAATTATTCCCAGAGCCGGCTGCTTTTAAAGTTTGGTGCAATAACCCGGGAATCGCCTCGGTGTGTTAAACTCCTGCGCGGCGTATCACCTCACCTGAGCTGGACGCAAAGTAACAGGAAGAGAAACGGCACATTAGCTTCACTCACCTCGCTTGTAAGTTGCTGTGCGGTGCCGGCAGGTTGTGCTCAGTGTCTAATAGTCCATTACTTGGCGGCTCCCAGGGTGGACGGAAAGTTGGAGAGGGCAACAGGTTGCAGGGAGCGATACGGAGGTGTCCCCGGCAGCTCGCAGTCTAAACTCCACAAGGCTTTTCCAGCGCTGCACAACCTCAGCTAAGCCCTGCAGCCCCTCGCCGTGACGTCAAAGCCCCTGGTCACATGGTGCGGCAGCGGCCAATGGGAGCCCGCGTTGTCCCGGCAACAAGAACCGGGCACCTGGATGATGGTTTTCTGCTCCCCAATGATTAAAAAATCATATAGTTAATGTCGTTTCAAACACTAAAATCACTCCAATATACTCATGTTATTTTGCTATGTTAGATGAAGGCGCCAGCAGGCCTGTGGTGCTAAATATGAGTTTTCATGAACTTTAATATTCTGTATTTGTTGTTATTTCCATACCATTTTACAGTATCAGTGCTTTATTCCTAAAGCATTCAGTCAGAGGTTGTGATATTTGTTGCCATTTTAATTCTGAAAAAAAAAAATAAAAGAAGAAGAAGAAGAATTATAATCGGAAAAATATTTCAAATGCTCATAGGTGAAGTAAAACATGCTCAACTGTTTGAAAGTATTGGTGCACGTCTGTGCAAGGCGGGCCTGCACACATTCCTCCAGTGTAATATGTATGTATGTATTATTTTGGAATAATAGCCTTGAATGCATGCATGCTGTGTTTCAGTCCTTTTGTTTGCAGAGTTTCTTGCAGAGCTGAACTCCAAGAAACATATTTGCCACCTTGCCCTTTGCTGCTGTTAAAGATAAGAAAAAAAAAGATAAAGTTGAATAGTCTTCTTTATTCATGTTTTTTATGACTTTATAAAAAACAAACAAACAAACAAACAAACAAAAAAACATTGCATTGCTTTACATTTCATTGTGCTGACTTGCATTGACTTTACCTGAGATGTTTTGTTACAGAGCCTGTATGATAAAATTAACCAGGATAATCAGAGAAGGGAAAAAAAACTTTAGGAGCTTTGTTTCCAAGTATTGAGTGATGATGATGATGAAACAGATTATGATGATAGCAACCATGCACAGACATTTGCTAAGCCACTGCCCGGTGCAGGTGTTCTCAGGCACATTGGCAGCCATGCTTCGCCTAAGATGATTAGTGGAAGTCAAAGCCACAGGGCTTATTCAGGGAGCGTTTTCTTAATGGCCTTATAAAGTACACTGAGAACCCCTCCCTACCCCTGAGTCAGCAAAATCCTGCCCACATTGACATCCCCAACAGATAATACAATGCACATTCCCAATGCTGCTCTGTGACCATGAGCTAAATATGACGGCCAAATTCTTCATGTTTGAAATATGCACATTAGAGGCACGTGCATAACATGCAGGTATTAGTAATGCACAACATTAAGCAAAAACCTGAATAGGACTATCTCAAAATTGATCAGTGATGAACTTGTAGCTTTGAGACATAATACATGCAAATATGTGCATGCACTATCATATTATGCCTATTGGCTGTATGATACTATTGTTTGTTGACCTTGCACAACACTTTAATTTTTCCATCACTTACAGTCACACCTGTATTCTATAGTGTATATGGATGGGAAAAAAAATAGCGCTTATGAGTGAAGACTACATGTGATGAGGTTAACTTTATTTTTAATAAATGGAAAGAAAGGATGCATACAAAGTCAAATGATATGAATCCCAAAAATGTGTTGTGCAGTCATCAAACAAGAAGTACAAATCTGGTGTGGTGTAATTTTAAGGCCCTATCATCAAGTGTCAGTGCTTGCCTATGCAGAAAACATGCAGTGGCACCTGAGCCAATACTGTGCCAGGGTGAGTCTTTTAGTACAGAAGGATCAATGTCATGGCAGCATTGTTGTGAAGCTTGTTGAAATTGTAGTAACACCTTATGAACCTGTGGTATTCTGTCCCTGGCTGCTTTCTGATGGGCAAAATTGTTATACACTCTCAACAGAATTAATTTTCCTGAGAGCTCATCGGTGTATTTGACCCTGAGGGAGAGTCCCTGAGTACTGTCTAGTTAGCACTGCAACCTCTGACTAATAGGTTTGCATAACATTGATCTGGCTGGCTGTCCGCTGAAGAGAACCCCCATCCCCCAGCGGTGAGGCCTGCTCCTCCACCGCTCAACCACCAAGAGGCTTTGAACCGGACAGCCACCTTCTAAATCAGCCGGCCCATGGTTCTGCACGGGCTCTGTCATTAGGTAACAGCGGCTTTAGCGACAAGGCTAATTAGCCGGTGGCTGGATGTAGGAGCCACTGCAGAGCACGGTAAAGGACCAGCAAACACTTGTCAGTGATTATCTGTTATGTAACCAGACAGACCTAACCTTGTGTTGTTCTGTACTGACAGAAGAGATGAAGAGTGTGCCCAAAGTTTACATGCAAGCTAATCTGTGGCAGCCCCTCCCTGGTTTAGTACAGTGATCTTATTGAGAGAAAACCTCTAAAAGTGACACACTGTCCACAACAAGCAGGCCTGGATTAAGAGCGGTGTTGTGGAAGGGCCATCTTGAATGTAATTCATCTGACAGAATGTAACACAGTGTGTTGTAATCAATAACAACGTCTTTTCTTGATTCTCTGTGTTTTTTGTGACAGAAATCACTTATTATTTGCTCTGATCCAATGTAGGAGCACATCATTTTAAGATGTCCTCTGTGTATTCTAGCCTTTGACTATCAGTAGACAAAGCAGGGTCATTGGACTCCTGAGCGGAGCAGGTGATCCAATAGCAGTCAGAGAGCTTACCGAGCTGACCTGTGGCTTCACTATACAGCCCTGTGCGTCACGAGCATCAGGCTGAAAGTCAAGCCAACTAGATTACCCAGCAGGTGGATTTATTCTGAACCAGAACATGCTGAGAGTTGTGTGTTGAGATGTTGTGGCACCATTTAAGAGACGCAGGTGTGGGAGCACCTGTAGGACGGGACATCCTCCCTCCTCGCTCAGGGGACCTCCTGAGCACTCCCTAGGAGGAGCCTGAGTCACTAAAGGGAGCAGCATCCTTACAACAAAGTCAAACCAGCCTGAAATAGACAGAGCGGTGACAAAATCTCAGAGCACAGCAACAACAAAGAGTGGCAAAGACAGCTGAGGGAATCGGAGGATTTAAAAGCTATTTGAGCAGTCGTAAAGGTGCAGATGTCCTCAAACAAGCTCAGCGAGCTGAACCGCAAAATGAGAAAATGTAAATTGAGAATATATTTGAGAAACTGTACACAAAGGCATTGGACCAGGAAAGGAAAAGGAGATGCTTCCCAAATCATGTGATATATTTTAGATCAAGTGCAGAGGCTCATGCAGTGTGGGCTGAGTGTGCAAACAGCTCAGTGGTTCACTGCAGCCGTATGCACAAGCGTCCCTCTGTATGTGCAAACCTGATAACTTCTGACTGCACTTCTGAACCCGGAATAACAAAATCCAAGAATATATAATTACTGTTTCTGAAACTGTGTCTAAAATGTGTATTGAGCTGACATTCCAGCCAGGTGTAGGAAGCAGTGTTCCTACACCTTTTCTTAAATCAAATTCAAGCACTTTGCAAACATTTCCAAGATGCATTTTCAAGCTTTTCTGGCACCTTACAGCTGTTTACGGCCACTCAGAATGATTATTTCACCTCTTCTTCAAACTATGTCAGATGTCGTTGTGCCGTAAACAACCAAAATTATGTTTAGTCAGAGCAATCTACAGAAGGGTTAGAAATGAAAAGGAAAACACAACAAAGTTTCAAGTTCAACATGTGTCACCGACCCAGCCACTTGCTATGAAAGTAATGCAACTGCAATTTAAAGCAGTTCCAAGCATTTTATTCAAAATCCAACCACTTTATTTTGAAAAAACAAACAAACAAAAAAAAACAAACAAAAAAAAACACACACATTAAAATTTGAGCATTCTTAATGATTTCCGACACCTGTACAAACCCTGGAGATGTGTTGGCCAAGGATTTGCAGTAAAACATTATTAACCAACTCTGAAGACAGACAGCCATCTTTAATACAATATTATTCATCATACCCTCTTATGAATGAGCTCATGAAAACATGACTGCAGATATCAGCTGGTTAAATGATCAGCATCAGAATCTTATTTCCTGACTCTTATTATTGAAAAACACACACATTCAAGTATGTTTTCTGCATTGCCACAGTGAAAAATAATAATAAAAAAAAAAACACTTGAATTAGATTTTTACCTTACTAACATAATATTAGCTCTCACATTTTCACAAAAACTATTAATATATTTCAGCATCTTAAAGTGCCAGAAAAAAAAAAAAAAGCTACAACTAAAGCTACGCTGGCTACAACATCACAGCTCCATTCATAAACTTTTTATGTTACAACAGCAGAATCGTCTTTGTTTGTTGTTTTAGATCTTTATTTTTTACCTGCAAAAATGAAAGCGCATACACCTTGACCTCAAAGAGCTCTGCCACGCACGGTGAGCTGAGTCAGGATCGGCCACTGGACTCACGTCAGCAGTCTATTATGGTGAGGGGGAGTTTAAGGTTTAAGGCTTTTTTTTTTTTTTTTCACTCGGGATCTCCTTTGTACTGTACCATGACAGCTGTGACCCCATGTACCAGCCATCCTCACCTGCCTGCAAACACCACACAGCTACTGGACAACTCAACCAGACAATCTGTGGCAGAAAATCATGATGTATATTGTGTATTATGAAGGGTTATCATAAATAATAAATTGGCTGATGATCTGTACATGTGAGATGCATTATAAAGTGGACTGGTCCACTAACTTGACTTTGACTGGCATTATACAAAAGGAAACCACTGATTGCTTTGACACAAAGTAGATAACACCCTCATGTTCAGTTACTGAAATGACAAATAAATGAAAATGCTGCGTAATGAGGCGGTCGGCCACGTGAGTCAGCACTTTGTTAAAAAAAAAAAAAAAGCCACTTTGTTGGGCGTGGCAGCAGAGCTTGAGCAGAGGTTGTAATGAAAGCCAGGCACGTAAGGCGCCCAACCAGCACAGACAGACGGCGAAGGGGGTAGGGGTCTGGAACGACAGATAGAGGGAGGAGAGACAAAGGGAAGGTGACAGAGGGAGAGATAGCTAGATGGGAGGTGGAGGGGGGGGAGACAGGTGAGGGAGAACAAGTGTGGCGTGGCAAAGTTTGGGGGAGTGGCAGAGAGACGGTGGTGGGGTGGAGAGATGGACAAGTGTGGAGAAAGGTGGGAGGAGGTGGAGAGGAACAGCAGTCACAGAGGGAAGTGGAGAGAAAAGAAACAGGGAGGGATGAAGTGCTGAAGGGGGGAGGGCAGGAACAGATACCTATAAGTTCAGGTGCTGGGACGGCTGATGTCAGTGATTATGCAACAGTGAAAAGCAGGTAATCTGCTGATCTGAGGCTTGCCATGCACACATGGCCATCCCTGACACTTTGGCTTGTTACTGGAACACACACACACACACACACACACACACACACATTTATGCACATTTCTCCAACAAATGCCATAGACACCTTTCTATTGAAAAGCAAAATATTCCCAATGCCAAGTGCCATCAAATCCAATCAACTTCTCATCCATATTACCAACTCACAATAAACTTGCAGGAACAGTCTGGCTTGTGAAAAGAATGTCACCTGTTCAAATTCCTACATTGGCTGGGAAAATTTCACCTACAAGCTATTTTCAAGACGCCATTGAGCAAGGCACTTAACACTTAATTTGTCCACTAAGGCAGCTCAGTGGTCAGTGGCAGAGAACTAGTTGTACTGGCAGTTCCCATGTGTGAGTGTGTGTAGATGTATGGATGTGAAGCTGGACACTGGAAATAATAATAAGGTGTTTTTATCTTGCCACCTCTAAGCATTCAGTGTGAGCATTATAATGCACCACAGCATACACATACAGACACACACACACAAATAGGCATACAATCACGTACACACATAATAATAACTTGTATGTATATTGCACTTTTCAAAGCAAAAGCAAAATGCTGTGCAATGAAATAAAGGCTGCATTGACATTCACAAAATGAAATTCATTCAGTGCATTTGCAGCAACAAATGAGTTCTGGCAGTGGACATTCACATACATGCATACATGCTAGACACATTTTAAGACAGTTTCAAAGATAATAAAATAATACCGCAAAATAAAAGCTTGAGGGGCAGATTCTGCAAGCCTGATCTCCTGTGGCAGATTGTTCCAAAGACTCTGCGCCCTGTCAGCAGAGGCTCCTTTGGTTTTCAGTCTTGATCCAGGAATGGAAAGCAGGGCCCCGTCAGATGATCTCAGGCTGCATCCAGGATCATAAAGGGAGGGATGAAAGGTCAGGGATATAAGTAGGAGCTAGCCCATGTATGGTTCTCAAAGTAATTAAAAGCATTTTAAAATCAATCCTAAACCGGTAGCCAATGTGAAAATGTGAAAATTGGTGTAACATAGTCACACTTCTCTGATCCAGTTATGATCTGAGCTGCAGTATTTAGGACTGACTGCAGCAGATGAATCATTTATTACTGATATGTATATGTACTACATATACATATACTGAGTCCAGTGTTCAAGGAGTCGCTTTCCTCAGTCGTTTTAGGAAACAAAAGGCTTGACCATGGGTGTTTCTTAAGAGACAGAAAAAGTGGCTCATATGTTTTGGAGACATCATAACAGAGCCAATAAAATGGATCAAGTCATATAAGACTAGAAAAGCAAATATATACATAAAATACACATTACCTGTCTGAAAATGTAATCAGTTGGACTTTTGGAATCATCATCAAATAAACACATGATTTAAAAATGTGTTTTGTGGTTTAAAAATGTGTTTCTATGTGTTTTTAATTGTGTCTTGTGTTTTTATTTATAAATCATGAAGACTAAATGTGTATGTATTGCAGTGAAACACTATTTCCTGAAGAAAATGGAGTGATCTACCAAGCTATGTCAATGTCATATCATTTTGATATCAGTGTCCTATGAAATTAAACTAAAGGTAATGGAAAAATCAAAATCAACTTGAGCTAAAAAGTAATGTGGCATTATGCTGTCTGCTTTTTTTGATGAAAAAAAAAATGCATAACCATAATGAACCCTACCTAACTGCTGACTGAACACACTGAATCAAGCCTGTACATAGGCCCGCTTCGTGAGGAGTTTATCATATGTGGCATGTTTATTTAATGCATTAATTCCTTGTTTTTATGAGTCATTGTTAATAAAAAGGATGTACATTAGCAGGGGTCACAGAGGGGGGTCAGTAGCTGGCGGGTAAATGTCTGCTGTGACTTTCAGGTGTGTTAACAACATGCAGAAATAGCTTTCATGAACCCATGGTACACCCTGCCTGCACTCTAACACCATGTGCTGCCCTGAAGTTGAATGGTGCACTGCCACCTAGTGGTCAGGCATTTAAACGACTTAAGCGCCAGCGTGCAACAAGATTAGAGCTTTTTTTTTTTTTTTTTTTTTTTTTCAACACAAAATGCATTGGGGGACCAGTTTTCACCATTCCTTGATTAATTTCTCGTCCAGATTATGATACATGATATTTATGATACACGACGTCACACATATATCTCAAGTCTAAAGATACCTTGCTGCGCACACGGAACATGTTTGTTTTGCTACGATGTAAGTGTCAATAAAGTTATTCAATCGGGTTGTGCAAAATCTCCCCCGGCCCCGCTTTTCTACATACCACAGGGAGAATATGGCCCACATAGTCTGCTCAGATCAGCCCCTCATATTAATGTGTAACTTGACCGAGTCCAAACACCAGATGAGACCCGCCTCCGTCCACTTTAACATTGTGCTCTTCCTGCTTCCCATAACAAAGTGCAGCGCTGTGAGAAACCCGTCAAGCTCAAGCTGAAGAGGTAAGACTGAGAATAAGAGTTAATATTTCACGATCACATAATGCACACACGGTACAAGTTTCCCTCTTGGGTAATGTGATACTCGATCACTGGAGTGGTACTCGACTTCAAGCATGAATGCCCACTTGTACACAGGTTAAATACACAGATATCCTAAGAAGCTGCAGTATCTTATAGTAAACCGATCAAAGTTAATATTTATTGAGACTGGGTCGCTGGTTGTCTTTTGAGCATGTGTACAGCCTCACATTTTAAAAGTGAGTACTGACCTGATTGTAAACTTGGCTGTCTGATTGCCAAGTCTCCCCTATGCCTGGAGCATGAGGAGTCTGTGGGGCCCAGCACAAGCTCTCCGGCTTCTTAGAGTGACAAACACACAGAGACTGGCATGGCAGCCACATCACAGGCATCAAAAGGTATAGTACACTGGAAGCTTGAATGCTGATTTACAATCACACATTGTCACCGGTTAATTCAGTGTGGGCACACCTTTATAATTTGCAAAATGAAAACGGTTAAACTTGCATGTATGTGTGTCAGTTGTCCTGAGTCTTGTCACATCTGTCCAAAATGAACATACAATTGTAATCATTTGTCTGATGCACTATAAAGTTAATTTTTGATAAGTGAAGAGGCAAATGTAAGTGAATTGAAATGACAACAACAAATCTTTGTAATATGAGCTGCAGCAGGTGAGGACTGGGTCAGACTCGGCCGCTTGCACCCTGTCTGTTCTCTTGTTTTGTCTGACCGTGAATGTCCAGCTCAAGTTCAGATGCTAATGTGAAAGTTAAGCAGGGTGGCATTTATAACCATGACCTTGTTTTAAGTGGCAAAGGCGTGCAGGAGACTGCGGGGGTGGATTTTGAGTGGATTTCTTTGAGTTGTTGTTTCCCCAAAAGATTCAGATTTCAAGTCCGTGGTGAAAATGCAGGTGTCTTTTTGCTCTGCAGGCAAAAAGACACCCTGGCCATGTCAGGCCGTCCATTAGTCTGTCCAAATGCCTGTCCGTTCAATCGCCTGACTGTTCAACACTTCAAGGACTGAACCGTGATTTTGCATGTTAAGCATAATATCCACAAAATGCAATACCTGCAAGCAGTCATATTCTAATATTTAGTCCTCCGATATTTTTCCTACCTTTTATCCAGCGATTGGTTTCCATTCATTCCATATCAAAGACTAAACACTTTCTTCACACATCACTGTAATAAGGTCATGTGCGAGGAATATGGGAAAAAATGGAAGAAATCTTCAGAAGGCCCACAGAGAGAGGGAAGTCTCTTCCACACTGGCCAGGAGCGCAGTGGGTGCTGAGTGGGCAAATATTAGTGCTAATCACTTGGCATGAAAATATAAACTCTATTCCAACCATCGTGGGTGACCTGAATCTTCCTGTTGTTCCATGCTCAGGCCAAAATATCAAATTTGCACACAAGATCAAATTAGTGAATTGCCATGATATTTGGTGAGGCATTTATATTCCCCAAAATAAGGTTCCTCTTTATTCTGATGACCCCATGACCTTTCTTCTTGCACCAGCTTCAGGCCTATTACCTGCATTCCCCCGACATGGACCTGTGATAGAGTACTGAGACTAGTTGTTATGAGGACTGTTATGCAGCACCCTCTAGTTGTGGCTGTAATAAGCACTGTGACAATCAGTCTGCCTCTGGTCTCGTCTATGTTTCAATTTAAACCTAATCTTTTTGGTGTGGTATCACTACTCAACGCGCGAATGCGTCAGTGAGTACTCTAACTTCCAAATAACACCTTCCTCTTTATGTTTTTTTCATGTCTTACTTCATTCTGCTTTCACTGACCCAGGTGATGGAAGGAGACAAGCCGTGTGCTCTGATCTCAGACGCGTGGAGCGAGCATGACTACCCGAAGGAGCTGAGTGACCTGCTGAAACAAAACTTCCACACCATCAGCTACAGAGAGTTCCTCCAAAATCCTGTTCTTCATGCCCCTAAAATCCAGGCTATTCTCATGTGGGCTCAAAGTCCTGCAGCTGAGCCCTCACTGCTTCGATCCCTTCCCTCCCTGAAGGTGATCGCCAATGGAGGCGTGGGCATCGACCACCTGGATCTGCCATTCATCGCCAGTCTTGGGGTGAAGGTCACTAACACGCCGGGTGTGGTCAGCGATGCCACTGCAGATATTGGAATGGGTTTGCTTCTGGCATCAGCACGGAAGATTGTCCAGGGTGAGACAAAACAAAGAAATAAATCTCCATCTAATCCCAAATCAAGCCAAAGGGACACAGCTTGTTTGAACCTAGTCCTAACAATAAGATGTTTTCACAGCTTGGGCTCTTGCTCTTATAGTATGTGTTTGCTAAACCATACAGATCCTCCAAGTCTGATCTGTTGATTAACCCCTCCCTGTTGTAAGAGCAAGTGCTTCTCCAAAGTGATCTGTCCCAGCAACTAACACAACAGCACCCATTTGTGTGGGATTCATTCCAGCCCCCTCAACTCAGTACCTTTGTTCCCAGAAGTGGCACTGTGTCAGTGCACAATGGCACTATGTCCCATATTCATGCACTACAGTACTGTAGGCGAATGAAGATGGGACGTGTCATCAGTGCATAGTGATACAACGTGTGTTTCTCTGTTGTGCATCTTTTAAAACATTTTTTTCAGCTTTAGGTTGACGCTTAAATCGTGTTGTTTGCTAGACCAGGTACACTTCATTTATTTTGGAAAAGAAACTCCCACCGAAGTGCTCATTCTTGTGACAGGGAAGAAGTGGAGGGTCTGTTATACTCATATAAAGAAGCAAACACCACCATGAGCCCGAACTGATAATAATCAGGGGCCTGCTTTTGAAAAGTTTGCCAAATTTTGAGCCTGAACCGCGGCCAAATTACAGTAAAAAGAAAAAGAAAACAGCCCAGTGTCACTCAAGTAATGTCAGGTGGGATGCATTCTTTATCTCAGCCTGGTTTCAGTCTGTCCCAAAGTGAGCGTTTTATTGGAATGCTTGTTTTGTGAGGGTAGAAAAATCATTGGATCAGATATAAGAAAATAGGCTATAATTTTCAGATGTCATCAGTACAACATCTATAATTTTGGACTGGAAGTATTTTTTTTTTCATGAAACAAACCTCAGGACTGTAGCTGTGTATGATCTTATATTTACACACAAAAAAAATCTTGTAGCAGCAATACAAGATTAAAAAAAAAAAATCTAATTTTTTGTGGCACATGACTTCTTTAGATGTTTATGGTCCATTTTTTTCTTAACTTTCCTAGGTCACCAAGTAGCTGTGGGCCATAAAACCAATAATTTACCAGCCAGCCTTATGGGATTTGAAGTCACAGGATCCACTCTGGGAATCATAGGAATGGGACACATTGGCTACAAAATAGCTCAAAGAGGCAAAGGCTTTGAGATGAAGATCCTTTATCACAACAGGAACAGAAGGTAAAAACAAATAGTTTCTCCTCCAAGTCACCTTTATATTTAACAAACAAGTGGCACAAAACTCTGATCATCTACATACATACATATGTGAAATACATACATCAATATATAAAATGATCTTGGTGTGTCCAAATTGACATGAATGTTGCCCAGTTTCATGTGAGTTGTTTTTGAGGATGGAGCTCCTCACAGTGATAACTTTAAATTACATTTTGAATGAAAGTATTTTGGAATGGTATCACTCAGCATAGCTGGTAGAGTCTCAGGTAGCCTTGGTCACACTTTAATCACAATGCAGTCTTACTGTTACAGAAATGTGACTCCTTCATAGTAAAGTAAGGAATCAATGAGACTCATCCCCTTTTTCTGCTGGGCCCTGTTCAGAAGTGCTGAAGATGAGAGGGCGGTGGGGGCGACTTACTGTGAGAACATGGACGACCTGCTGAGGAGGTCGGACTTTGTCATGTTGGCTGTGAACCTGACCCCTGAAACCACAGGTCTCATCGGCCAAAGAGAGCTGTCTCTTATGAAGCCCACAGCAACTCTGGTCAACGTTAGCAGAGGTGAGCATGAAATGTTTCCTGGACATACTGATCCTGATTAAGAGCTTATTGTTTGTTGCTGTACGATGAAAACCAGGTCTTTAGCCTAATAACGCTCTTTCCACATGTCAGGTCTGGTTGTGGACCAGGATGCCCTGGTCAAAGCTCTGCAGTCTGGGACGATTCATGCAGCAGCCTTAGACGTGACTCACCCTGAACCTTTACCAAGGTTTTGTTTCTCTGAAAATACACTCACTTCAGTTTGAATCACTGTCACTTTGTCATATGTTTGCAGTTCAATGTAGTAACTGTACAAGAGTTTACTTTGCCACAGCAACAGTGAACATGGTAGAGTCCATACTAACGTATGGTACACGTATGGTACACTTTATCCAATAGAAAGACATCAGTCCCACTCTTTCATTCACTGATCCATCTAATGACACTGAAGGAAGCAGGAATGAAGTGTGACTTAGACCCAGCAGCTGTTTGCTGGCTGCTAACTACTCTATTGCTTCATCTTGTGCAGGGATCATCCTCTCCTCGGCCTGCCGAATGTGCTGATAACCCCTCATGTTGGCACCGATACCTACCAAACAACAAGGAGGATGGTGGAGGTGATGGTCGAAAATGCCCGGGCTGCAGTGAATGGCCTGCCGATCCCAAATGAAGTGAAACCTCAATGACAAAACTATTGAGTACTGAGAGACTTTTGGTGGTTCAGAAAGCTGAAATACTTTTACTGTCCAATACTGCTACTAATGTCCTGCCCTCTGAACAAGATTAATTAAGTAAATTGAGCTAAGTTAATTAAGCAAAATGAATTCATTAATTTGCAATTATTTGCATGTCAATATATGTGTTTCTAGCAATGGTTCATTGTCACCACTAGGAGGCTCCACTGTCTTATCTCTGAAAAAAGTCAGTCAGTGGCTTAACAGTTTCTAGATGTTTGGCCCTAGTGGGGATCCGACAGTGGCATGATTTTGTAGCCAGTCAGCTTTGTTTTGGTGGTATCTTATAATTAATCTTTGAAGAGTTAAAGAAAAAAAAACTGCAGTCCTTTTTGTACTTGATGTGTCACTGAAGACGTTTTTACTTGAGTAAATGACAGATTAGTAGCTCTGATGTGCTTTGCTGTGGCTTATTTGTATCTTGTTGTAATGCTGTTGATAATCATGATCACTAGCAGTAGTCATATTTCACACGTTCTCCATACTTACCGTGTGTTACATGTGGGAAAATACTTGAATTGTCTTTGTATTCTCAGTTCATCAGGCCATGTGTCAATATCTGTTTTTCTGAGCTAAAATTTGTGATAAAAGCTAAAACTAACAATTCTATCTTTTACAAGCTCCATAATATTGAGAGTAGTAGTTGTATTGGCTATCAGTGCTCTGAGCTGAGTCAAAGCTATGTGACAGTGCACTTTTTGCTCAATTATGTGATCAAAACAATATTCAGAAACAACTAGATTTTTAATGCTTTGCAGGCCGGTGCACATATTTTATTATGAATATTATTATTGGTAGTTACATTATTATGACATTCATTAAGGACAGATTAAGCATAAAGCAACAGTTTCAATTGTAGAGTAACTTACATTAACTACTAAATTATATCAAATTAAGTGTATAATCAAAATTTTTTCCTGAATATTGCTAAAAGAATCAAACTTCAAAATGACACAGTAGAAAAGAAAGAAGCAGCAGCAGAAAAGTCAACAGTTTATGTAAAAAAAAAAAAAAAGACATTAAAGCTTTACCATGTAGAAAACGTCTTTGTCATGAAATGAGACTGCTAAAAGAATTGCATATTGCTTTCTTTAAAGCACAGCATCTAGCATCTAGAGGCAGTTTACTTCAGGGTAAATTGCGTCATCAGCAATGCCACAGAGATTGCTGTTCCTGGCAAGTCGAAGGTATCCTGCTTCTCCCCATCCAGTTCCCCAGCTAGAAGCAGAAAAGACTCACAGTCAAGATTTACATGCATGAATTGTTGGTTCAGTCTGGTCAGAAAATCTATACGTTCCTGAGATTCTGATCATGATATTGGGATTTAGTGCACAAGATGTTGGGATTTGGATTCAATTTCCATTTTAAAGCCAGGAGGTGCCAAGATCAGTTTGACCCTGATGGCAAAAATGTCTTTAGATCAAAAGTTTTGAGAAACAGCATCTGTTATTCGAGTTGAATTTATTGAGTGGATGTGAAACAGAGGGCTGCTGTCAGCAGTGTGTGACAGTGTGCAAAGTTCATGGCCACTGAAATCACTGAGATTTTGGACTGGACTGGGATCTGAGTGACTTCAGACTGTAGCTTTGAAGCCTGGACTGGTAGTTTTTTTTTTTCTCCCACACATCACATGTTAACTATTTTATGGTCAGTTGACATGGTGATATGAAATCCATGTTTTGTTTTCCCATAAGGGCTCTGTTATTCAGTCCACAAACAATGAACTAACAGTGACTTTAAGACATTTTTGATGTAAAGAGAGTAATCCACCTGTTTTTCACAAGCCAGAAGTCCTCTCCTTGGTCTGTACCATAGCCCACAATCAGTATAGCATGATTTAGTATGTAATTATCGCATTCCGGGTCATTGTATACACCTGAAATAAAAATACTGTTGTTAATTTCCTACAGCGGGCACAGTGTACATATCATTATTATAATACAATATAAACAGTGACACCAAAGCTTCCAGGAAACGTTGCCACCAGCTTCTAGTCAGCTTCTAGGTGAAAAGTTCATGTTAACCTCACCATCCACCTTTTGAAATGTTGCTTTATTATGCATCAAATATACAATGTAAAATGAATGGTAATTATTTTTATATATTAGCTTATATTAAAGTAGGCCTACAAGTAGAAAACTCATCATAATTCAAATCACAACTCTACTTTGCTCAACCTGTAACACAATAAATGATGATGTCAGCATTGCAAATGTAAACCTTTGGCCCCTTCAGAAACTTTCAGTCCCCAGACAATAAAATCAAGCAAAAAAAAAAAAAAAAAAAAATCATAACCTAGTTAACCGTAGTTAACCCTAGTAACCCCTTAACCTAGTTACGGTGAAAAAAGTGGTGATACTGCTATGTTTATCATGGCACTTCCAAATTTTGTTTTATTTTTTTTTCCAGAGGACCAGGTTTGATAAGGTATTTTAGTATTTATTTGTTTTTCAGATACACTACATCTCTAAGGGAGTAGATTAAGCAGATTCTGTGCCTGAAATATTTAACTCTCTCACATGTTAAAAATATGATGGTGGCCTTAAATCTTTTGAAGAATTTGAAATGTATGAATGTAGCTGCTTTCTTCCTTGGGGATCAATGGTACCAATAACCTCACATTGAATCGCCGACTTCAGTTTCAGCCTCACCTCCTTCGTAGAAATGTAAGGTCCTCAGGTTGGCGTTCACAGCAGCAGAGATTGGCCCCACTGTCGCCACAATGTACTGCAGAATGTTCTCATCTCCTTCAGGAAGGACCTGGAAACCAAAGCATTCTCCGGCCTTTCCCTCGCTGGTGTAGCGACATTTCGCTTGCTTTGGGTGGTGACAAACAGAAACAAAACTAAAATTCAGAACACATGGTATATTTCTGCAATAAAATGTAGCACATTCCCATATTGATTGTGTTGCGCCTGTTTGCACAGTTATGGTTACAGTCTCTTTCTGCACCTTCCTCTGCACATATTTTGAGAGTAATTCATTTGCCAAAAAAGACAAAACTGACAGCATTATCATTACTATTGTAATATATATATATATATATATATATATATATATATATATATATATATATATATATAGTACAGGCCAAAAGTTTGGACACACCTTCTCATTCAATGCGTTTTCTTTATTTTCATGACTATTTACATTGTAGATTCTCACTGAAGGCATCAAAACTACGAATGAACACATGTGGAGTTATGTACTTAACAAAAGAAGGTGAAATAACTGAAAACATGTTTTATATTCTAGTTTCTTCAAAATAGCCACCCCTTGCTCTGATTACTGCTTTGCACACTCTTGGCATTCTCTCGATGAGCTTCAAGGGGTACCTGCTCAGTTTGAAGTTGATTTGATCACACAAACACATGCATCCAGACATAGATTCCTCCATTTATAGTGAGATTAGCACAGTGCCCATTAAAATGAAAATGTTAGAGTATACTTGTGTTTTGGGTGCAAAAGCTCTCATGAAAATGTTATGGGTTCAATGAAGTCAAAGCAACTGTGGCAATATTCAGTCTTTCTTATATTTTAATTATCAACTGTGCTGTAACATTTTGAGGTCAGTGTCTATGCTATTTTTTCATTTGGATAAATACTGAGGTTTACCTTCTCTTCATAGGGGTAAGACTGCTCCGAGTCGATGCCTCCATTTTCGATGATATAGTTGTAGGCTGATGTCACATATCCCCCACAGCAGCCATCATTCCCATCGTTGGTGCTGCAGTCCACCAGGTTCTGCGGGCTCAGCGGGATGAGGGACCCTGTTTTCTTCTTCATCTGGCCCTCAAGCGCTCCTACAGCACTGAATGCCCAGCATGACCCACAATACCCCTTTCAAACAGAGAAAAACATTATGTTGAATGCAACAGGGTAAACTCAAAGCTGATTCTCTTATCTCACAACATATCCTCACATGACTTATCGTTACTTATCATTACCTGGTCTTGGACTGGACTGACCATGCATTCCTTCCTCCAGTCCACACTCGAGGGTATTGGTGCATCACTCACTTGCTTGGAGGTCCAGTTTCTAAAATGATTTGGGTCTTTCATCTTAAAGCCATTCAGCTTCTCGTTGACTTCCTCTGCTGTCTGAATAGAAGAGAGGGCTCATAAAAGTATGAAATGCAAATGATGGTCACCTTTGTTGGCGCCACAACAAGGCCAACACCCCGCCTGTAGCTCATCTCCCCTTTGCTTGACAAACCATCCCCTTGTCCTCAGTCAGCAGTCAGTGTACCACATTTGTCTCTCACCTGGACTCCTTTCAGCCACGTTTAACGCCTCGGTGATGCCTCCTTCTGACAACTCAACAACATTTCAACACTTCATTTCAACATTTCCCCTCCCAGCTCGTATCAGGTTCATTTTAAGTCTTAGGCATCCTAATGCAGAGGTTACTCAGCCAGTTTGTGCCATGTGCATGGAAGCCACTGAAATGTTTTTCAGTTAGTCCAGATAAAGGTTTAGTGAGTCTAAGTTCAAAGTTCAGCCATGACTACATTTCTCATTTGGGCCCAACTGAGAAAAAGATAAAGAAACCATGTTTTCCAGGCATAAAACCTGAAACGGTTGCAGGAAAAAAGTATACCATGTCAGCCAAGTGGTTGAGTCCCATCGTGAAGGTGTGCTGTCCTGCTGAGGCCTCCTGGTTGTGTCTCAGCACCAGCTGCAGGTTCTTCTCCCAGACCTTCCTCCTGTACAGGCTCTCACTCTGAAACAAACACACTGACTGCCTGATCTGATGCTGCACCGGTGAGTGTGTGTGTGTGTGTGTGTGTGTGTGTGTGTGTGTGTGTGTGTGTGTGTGTGTGTGTGACAAAGAAAGAAAAAAAATACCTGATTATTATAAACCTTCTGATGCTTGACTTTCCATTCCTCCCATTGTTTGTTTAAGGCAGAGGAAGACTGACCAAGAACCCCCCAGGTGAAAAGCAGCACCACACACACACTGTGCATGCTGCAGAGGCACAAAGAACATCAGTCACATTAATGATCTGTTATTGTTCTTATGTCATTATGACCATTTTGAAAAATCACTCACAGTTTGGACTGGCATATTTGAACAGTGGTTGCAGAGTTTTCATTTGATGTTTACAGAAAAATAGAAAAAAACAGCACTAGTAGCTAATACTTGAGTTTTTTGAAAAATAGCCTGATCACCTTTACATTTAAGGCTTAAATCAAACACACTACAAACAGTAGCAACATAAACTACCCCTTCCCAAGTCAATAATAGGATTGGCTTGTCTACTATCACACCAGTTTCTGTTTCAACTTACTAGTTTGACATTTCTCCAGCGACGTTCTCTGTCTGTGGTAGAAATAATCCTCTACTTACTTTTAGGTTAAAGACCAGTTGTGTTGAAGATACTGAACCAAGTCTGAAAAAGCAGGATGTCACAGTGCATATTTCAGAGCTCAGTCATAGGTAATACTGTAGCCGCTACAGTCTGACTACAAACGACAAGAAGGAGCTTGTAACACAAGATCCTCTAACAAGCTGATCTTTAGGTCTGTCCTTTTAACAATTTAAAGACTTCGATATCAAGTAATTGTCCTATGCTGTCATGTGTATTTCCCACATGAAGAAAAGGAAGTTTGAATCTTTTTTTTAAATCTTGTCCTCTCTGAGCCTCTGTCTCAGATCATTTAGGTGTTCTTACAGGTATCTATCTGATCTTAGCCCTCTAATCTATAGGACTAAATCTTGACTTGAGCTGGATTTTGACTCTGTCCATCCAAACCACCTAAATACATCACTACAGACAATAGAAACCTTACCCTGCTGTTGTCAAGTCTGGTATGTTTGACCAACTGTCTTGGAAGGATGGTTTTTATCTCTGTAAAAGAGGAACGACAGTTTCCTGGCACACTCCTGATATTTGATACTTACTCAGAAAAACTCATCAGATAACTAGAGTTTCGTGTGAACCTAATTTCAAACCTACTGTGCACTATCCAAATATCATCATTACCCTTCCTGCTGGTGGTTTCTCACATGCCTCCCTTGTAACTTTCTGAATATGTATTTTTGTAATCTCTGTTGTGGTTACCTGGACAGAAAGTCAGCTTTATCTATATAATGTCTCATTCAGTGCTTTACAATGTTAGAGAAAAAAGAAAATGAAAACAATCTAAACAGACAAATGAGACCATGGACATTACAAAAAATATTACAAAAACACTTTGTCGACTGTAATGCCAAAAAGCAAAGGAGGGCCTTCAGCTGATTTGAAACAACGCTGAACTTGCATGAAACACTTGGTTTTGTGGTGTATGTAGCACAGCAGTCAGACTGTAAATGTTGTACATGTTTAAACATTTACTTTTAGGACAAAGTTTGCCTTCATTGCTTGATGTTTCACAAAAAGTGTTTTCGTGCATCATGGTTTCATATCAGGCAGGCCTGCATAAGATCATATCATGCTCAGAGCACGATGCTGATAAAATGATCATGTCACACAAAATAGATTGACATCTTCCACATTTATGTCAAGATCAAAAAAATAACCTTTGTCTACTGATCACAGTCGTTAGTACAGTCAGATGTTCATGAGCCAACCAAATGATTTTGCTTCCCAGTTGGGCAGTAAAATCACAGGCTGCAAACAAACTCAACTGTCCCATCACTATGACAGAGCAGTGCAATGGTTGAGTAACAAAATTTCAGATGATTACAGCCATCCTCTACATCATTATTTTCATTTACTACCGTCAGGGGAGAGGTATAGAGTCCCCTGTGCAAAGAAAAATATTTACAAAAAGTTATTTGTTCCGGTTGCCATAAAATATCTCAATCAGTAAGAATAACCACCTTGAAAGCCAGCCTGCTATCTCAGTGTACAACATCTTATTTAAATCCTACCTCAGCACAATGCACTTTATACTTATGTGAATTCAGTCCTCACCATCAAGCTCTTGGTGCTATTTAATGTTTCTTCTATTGTGATTTATGTAAACTTTTTAATGTGTCTTGTGATGTACTTAGCATGTTTATGTAAATGTGTTTTTAATGTATGCAAGTGGAAGACAAATTTCTGCCTTCTGCATGCAAAAGGTAGACAATAAAGCATTTTTCTATTTCTATTCTATTTCTTCTATTTCTAAATATCTTAGAAACCAACAATTTTTAGAACAGAAAATCAGAGGCGTGATCAGCTGCTACTTTTCTTTTAAAAACTACTCTTTTATTGCACAACTTGCACTGTGGTCACTAGAACTAGTGAGAAACATTATTTCGTTTTAACCTATGTACTTGTACTATGGGTGAAAATGACAAATAAAAGGAATCTGAATCTGAACTTGGCAAAGTGGGCCGTGGAGTTGGCTGACTTAACAAGGACAGTCCAAATTTACCACTAATGATGCTAATTTCTGTCAGCATCAAGCTGATTTCTTCATTTAGCTTGAACTACATGAAGAATAGCAGCAGGAATGCTTAGAATAGCAGTGCCACTTTTGTAGCCATGCTCACAAAAATTTTAACTACTTGCAATGTAGCCGAAGTCTTACAAATCCAATAAAGTACAAGAAAACCCCAAATCTATGCTGTTTTCATATGACTGATATCCAAATCATGATTGATAAGCAACCACCTATAAACACCTATAAAATAAGATGTGTCAGCAATGTTATGCTGTTAAGTTCCTAATCAACATGCATGCTCCCTAAACAAAAACAGACTAGAAACTTATCAGAGGTATCTATGCAAAAAAAAAAAAAAAAAAAAAAAAAAAAAAAAAACAGCTCACGTTGTCACACATGTCAAGGAAGTCTTCTAGTTCTGCTTTCACTGGTTACAAACATAATCAAAATTACATTTAGTTTTTTGAGAAAATTTATTCATGGATTCACTTCCTCACATTTTGCTTATTCAAACAGTTTGTACACACCTTGTTCTCTGTGAGGAGTCAATCCACTGTCCCCAGCTTTAATGCCTGAGTCTTCTCTCTTCACTCATACTAATAGTTGTCCTGATTCTAATGCTAACACTAATATTGATTTTACAAATGCTTCTTTTCATTTGCAGTCAGCAAACCAAGGATACATTGAATATTCACATTTTCAATTTCATGATGTAGTTTAATTCAAGCAAGTGAAAAACAGGTGAAACAATGAGGCTGATTTATGTTTCATTCTGCGTTCACAATGCACCCAGCACAAACAGCATGGCACGCTGTTCATGGTTCATTCATGGTTTGTGTGGTTGAAACGGCAAGAAATGGCACTTCAACCAATCATCATCTGTTTATTGACTTTAGCGCCCATGGAGCGATGCCGTGTTGCGAGGTCCATGGCTATGGAGCTCTGTTTTGACAACCACTCAGATTTTCAAAATGTCTTCCTAAAAAACAGTGTAAATTGTCACTACACCATTTTAAATTCAGCATACTGACACAGGCTAATGAACAGCATCTCATAGAAGCTGGTTGGGAATGATTTCCTCCTTTGCTGGTATATGCTGGCAGGAGGCTGCACAAGATATTACCCATCCAGCCTCATTGTAGTGGCCAGATGGGAAAACAGGCAAGGTTGTGGCAGACTGGAAACCTCGCCAAATCACACACAAACTATCAGGATGGACTGCACCTGGGCTGAGTGCAGTTTACTGACAATATTTGTTGATCCATTGTGGCAACCCAATTTGGAGACCTCCCTGAGGTGGACCACATATACAAAGGAGATTAGTTTAATGGTGAAAGTTAGAGTATGGGTTGGTTAGGGCCATTCAAATCAGGCAGATGTCCAAAATGGAAAGACCTACAGCAAGTACATACACCGGGTGCATCTCACACATAGCGACTGGGTTTAGCTGGTCTTTGGTCAGTGCTACAGTCCCATTTGCACTCAGTAAGGTCACAAATTAAATATGAGAGGTTAATGTGTGTACAGCATGTGGGTCATCTTCGCCTTGTGGTATAGAGAGAAGGGGGCCAAGGGGGAGGGATCTAACCCTAACCAATTGCAGGATAGCATCACTGATGAAAAACCAGCTAAACCCAGCTTCTAATGTCTACCTCCTAACCTTCAGCTTCTGTTTCCCAGAACTCAAAGCAGCGCTGGAGGCAATTTGTCAAGTTTCACTTGAAAAGGTGAGACTTCCAGTGAAACTTCAAGGCACTACATAAAACAACAACAAATGCATAATGCATGCTTAATTTTATATGACTGAATATATATATGGTAAGACATTGCACAATCTTATAGTGGACTTGAATATGGAACCCATAAAGTTGGTATTTATTATGACAGGATAGTTGAATGTCAATATTTGTGTAACATTTTAAAAGTGATTATTGACCTGACAGTAGACTTGACCATTTGATTGCCAAGTCTCAAGGAACATGAGGAGACTGTTGGGCCCAGCACAAGCTCTCCGGCTTCTTAGAGCGACAAACACACAGAGACTTGTGTGCCGGCCACATCACAAACAGGTATTGTTCACTGGAAACTGGAATGCTGATTTACAATCACACATTTTCATGGTTTAATTCAATTTGGGCACAACATTATAGGTTAACAAATGGAATTTAATTTCAAAAATGAAAATGGTTAAACTTGAATGTCTGGGAGTGTTGATTGGCCCGAGTGCAACCAGGCAGATTGAAAATAAACATACAATAGTAATTATGTTTCTGATACACCAAAAAATAAATATCAGATAAGTGAAGAGACAAATGAAATTGACGTTCCTCCGGTTTAAGGGTAATCCATCTGTATTCTTTTATCAATACTTGATCACATTATTGTATTGTTCTATGACATTCAGCAGGTGAACTCCGGTTCTGTCTGTTTTGTCTGACAATGAGTGTCAAGTTCAGGTTGAGATTTGGTTGAAAGTTAAACAGGGTGGCATTTAAGGTGTCAACCTTAGTTAAGTGTTTAAGGTATAGGGGAGACCGGGGCTGGCTGACACACTTTTTACTCTCTTGCGGATTTCTTTGAGTGTATCCCACAAGATTCAGATTTCAATCAGTGGTGACAATACTGCTCTCATTGGTGAACTAACCACACAGGTATGTATTGAATAGGAGGGTGTCTTTTTGCCCCCTGGCAGGTAGAATCTAAGGATGTCATTCTGTCAGTAGGTCCATCTGTTCAACACTGAACTCCAAAGCTGAAATTTATTGGGAGAATTGCTATGAAATTCAGTGAGCACATTCACACCTGTTCTTTAGTACCACAGTTAGATCAAAATATCAAACATCTCAGCATTCATTTGGGCAGACTGTTGTGAAATTTGGAGAACAAATTCATGTCACCCAGAGGATAACTTGTAAGAGGGTCCTGTCTTACTTCATTCTGCTTTCATCAACCCAGGTGATGGAAGAGGACAAGCCGTGCGCTCTGATCTCAGAGGCGTGGAGCGAGCATGCCTACCTGAAAGAGCTGAGTGACCTGCTGAAACAACACTTTCACACCATCAGCTACAGAGAGTTCCTCCAAAATCCTGCTCTTCATGCCCCTAAAATCCAGGCTATTTTCATGTTGGCTCAAAGTCCTGCAGCTGAGCCCTCACTGCTTCGATCCCTTCCCTCCCTGAAGGTGATCGCCAATGGAGGCGTGGGCATCAACCACCTGGATCTGCTGTTCATTGGCAGTCTTGGGGTGAAGGTCACTAACACGCCGGGTGTGGTCAGCGATGCCACTGCAGATATTGGAATGGGTTTGCTTCTGGCATCAGCACGGAAGATTCATCAACACATGAACCAAGCTGAAAAATGTGCCACCATTCTGACCCAATACACATGTCCATCCAAGCCCAAAATTTAACCAAGGGCATTTGTACATTTGTACAAGTAAATTATTTGATTTTGTACCTTTCATAAATTCATAATTCAGCAATGTTGCCGTAAAAGATCTTATATTACCATTAGAGCAGCAATACGAGGTTATAACATATGTTTGGTGGCACGTTGCCTCTTCAAATGTATTTGGTCTTTTTTCATAGGTCATCAAGTAGGCTAACTGTGCACCAAAACCTCAGCAAAAGTAAAGGTGTATTCAAACTGTTGAATGTCCGATTCTGATCATCTACATACATACATATGTGAAATACATACATCAATATATAAAATGATCTTAGTGTGTCCAAACTGACGTGAATGTTGCCCAGTTTCATGTGAGTTGTTTTTGAGGATGGAGCTCCTCACAGTGATAACTTTATATTACATTTTGAATGAAGGTATTTTGGAATGGTTTCACTCAGCATAGCTGGTAGAATCTCAGGTAGCCTTGGTCACACTTTAATCACAATGCGGTCTTACTGTTACAGAAATGTGACTCCTTCATGGTAAAGTAGGGAATCAATGAGGCTCATCCCCTTGAGAGGGCGGTGGGGGCGACTTACTGTGAGAACATGGACGACCTGCTGAGGAGGTCGGACTTTGTCATGTTGGCTGTGAACCTGACCCCTGAAACCACAGGTCTCATCGGCCAAAGAGAGCTGTCTCTTATGAAGCCCACAGCAACTCTGGTCAACGTTAGCAGAGGTGAGCAGGTGACCAGGTGACCAGGATGCCCTGGTCAAAGCTCTGCAGTCTGGGACGATTCATGCAGCAGCCTTAGACGTGACTCACCCTGAACCTTTACCAAGGTTTTGTTTCTCTGAAAATACACTCACTTCACTTTGAATCACTGTCACTTTGTCATATGTTTGCAGTTCAATGTAGTAACTGTACAGGAGTTTACTTTGCCACAGCAACAGTTAACATGGTAGCAGAGTCCATACTAACGTATGGTACACTTTATCCAATAGAAAGTCATCAGTCCCACTCTTTGATTCACTGATCCATCTAATGACACTGAAGCAAGCAGGAATGAAGTGTGACTTAGACCCAGCAGCTGCTTGCTGGCTGCTAACAACTCTACTGCTCCATCTTGTGCAGGGATCATCCTCTCCTCGGCCTGCCGAATGTGCTGATAACCCCTCATGTTGGCACCGATACCTACCAAACAACAAGGAGGATGGTGGAGGTGATGGTTGAAAATGCCTGGGCTGCAGTGAATGGCCTGCCGATCCCAAATGAAATGAAACCTCAATGACAAAACTGAGCACTGAGAGACTTTTGGTGGCTCAGAAAGCTGAAATACTTTTACTGTCCAATACTGCTACTAATGTCCTGCCCTCTGAACACGATTATTTAAGTAAATTGAGCTAAGTTAATTAAGCAAAATGAATTCATTAATTTGCAATTATTTGCATGTCAATATATGTGTTTCTAGCAATGGTTCATTGTCACCACTAGGAGGCTTTACTGTCTTATTTCTGAAAAAAGTCAGTCAGTGACTTAACAGTTTCTAGATGTTTGGCCCTAGTGGGGATCTGACAGTGGCATGGTTTTGTAGCCGGTCAGCTTTGTTTTGGTGGTATCTTATAATTAATCTTTGAAGAGTTAAAGAAAAAAAAACGGCAGTCCTTTTTGTACAAGATGTGTCACTGAAGAAGTTTTTACTTGAGTAAATGACAGATTAGTAGCTCTGATGTGCTTTGCTGTGGCTTATTTGTACCTTGTTGTAATGCTGCTGTAATCATGATCACTAGCAGTAGTCATATTTTACATGTTCTCCATACTTACCGTGTGTTACATGTGGGAAAATACTTGAATTGTCTTTGTATTCTCAGTTCATCAGGCCATGTGCCAATATCTGTTTTTCTGAGCTAAAATTTGTGATAAAAGCTAAAACTAACAATTCTATCTTTTACAAGCTCCATAATATTGAGAGTAGTAGTTGTATCGGCTATCAGTGCTCTGAGCTGAGTCAAAGCTATGTGACAGTGCACTTTTTGCTCAATTATGTGATCGAAACAATATTCAGAAACAACTAGATTTTTAATGCTTTGCAAGCGGGTGCACATATTTTATTATGAATATTATTATTGGTAGTTACATTATTATGACATTCATTAAGGACAGATTAAGCACAAAGCAACAGTTTAAATTGTAGAGTAACTTACATTAACTACTAAAATATATCAAATTCGGTGTATAATCAAATTTTTTTCCTGAATATTGCTAAAAGAATCAAACTTCAAAATGACACAGTAGAAAAGAAAGAAGCAGCAGAAAAGCCAACAGTTTATGTAAAAAAAAAAAAAAAAAAAAAAAAAAAAAGACAAATAAAAGCTTTACCATGTAGAAAACGTCTTTGTCATGAAATGAGATCGCTAAAAGAATTGCATATTGCTTTCTTTAAAGCACAGCATCTAGCATCTAGAGGCAATTTACTTCAGGGTAAACTGCAGACTCAGCAATGCCACAGAGATTGTTGTTCCTGGCAAGGCGAAGGTATCCTGCTTCTCCCCATCCAGTTCCCCAGCTAGAAGCAGAAAAGACTCACAGTCAAGATTTACATGCATGAATTGTTGGTTCAGTCTGGTCAGAAAATCTATAGATTCATGAGATTCTGATCATGAGATTAGGATTTAGTGCACAAGATGTTGGGATTTGGATTCAATTTCCATTTTAAAGCCAGGAGGTGCCAAGATCAGTTTGACCCTGATGGCAAAAATGTCTTCAGATCAAAAGTTTTGAGAAACAGCATCTGTTATTCCAGTTGAATTTATTGAGTGAATGTGAAACAGAGGGCTGCTGTCAGCAGTGTGTGACAGTGTGCGGAGTTCATGGCCACTGAAATCACTGAGTTTTTGGACTGGACTGGGATCTGAGTGACTTCAGACTGTAGCTTTGAAGCCTGGAGTGGTAATAAAGCCCAGGGGAGGGAACGTGAAAAATGAAGCAGTAAAAGTCCCATTAAAAATCCCATGTGACTTGTACTATCGTGAAATAATGTAAATTCACCTGTTTTTTTTTCCTCCCACACATCACATGTTAACTATTTTATGGTCAGTTGACATGGTGATGTGAAATCCATGTTTTGTTTTCCCATAAGGGCTCTGTTATTCAGTCCACAAACAATGAACTAACAGTGACTTTAAGAGATTTTTGATGTAAAGAGAGTAATCCACCTGTTTTTCACAAGCCAGAAGTCCTCTCCTTGGTCTGTACCATAGCCCACAATCAGTATAGCATGATTTAGCATGTAATTATCGCATTCCGGGTCATTGTATACACCTGAAATAAAAATACTGTTGTTAATTTCCTACAGCGGGCACAGTGTACATATCATTATTATAATACAATATAAACAGTGACACTAAAGCTTCTAGGTGAAAGGTTCATGTTAACCTCACCATCCACCTTTTGAAATGTTGCTTTATTATGCATCAAATATACAATGTAAAATGAATGGTAATTATTTTTATATATTAGCTTATATTAAAGTAGGCCTACAAGTAGAAAACTCATCATAATTCAAATCACAACTCTACTTTGCTCAACCTGTAACACAATAAATGATGATGTCAGCATTGCAAATGTAAACCTTTGGCACCCTCAGAAACTTTTAGTCCCCAGACAATAAAATCAAGCAAAAAAAAAAAAAAAAAAAAAAAAAAATCATAACCTAGTTAACCGTAGTTAACCCTAGTAACCCCTTAACCTAGTTACGGTGAAAAAAGTGGTGATACTGCTATGTTTACCATGGCACTTCCAAATTTTTTTTTTTTTTTTTTTCCAGAGGACCAGGTTTGATAAGGTATTTTAGTATTTATTTGTTTTTCAGATACACTACATCTCTAAGGGAGTAGATTAAGCAGATTCTGTGCCTGAAATATTTAACTCTCTCAAATGTTAAAAATATGATTGTGGCCTTAAATCTTTTGAAGAATTTGAAATGTATGAATGTAGCTGCTTTCTTCCTTGGGGATCATTGGTACCAGTAACCTCACATTGAATCGCCGAGTTCAGTTTCAGCCTCACCTCCTTCGTAGTAATGTAAGGTCCTCGGGCTGGCGTTCATAGCAGCAGAGATTGGCCCCACTGTCGCCACAATGTACTGCAGAATGTTCTCATCTCCTTGAGGAAGGACCTGGAAACCAAAGCATTCTCCGGCCTTTCCCTCGCTGGTGTAGCGACATTTCGCTTGCTTTGGGTAGTGACAAACAGAAACAAAACTAAAATTCAGAACACATGGTATATTTCTGCAATAAAATGTAGCACATTCCCATATTGATTGTGTTGCGACTGTTTGCACACAGTTATGGTTACAGTCTTTTTCTGCACCTTCCTCTGCACATATTTTGAGAGTAATTCATTTGCCAAAAAAGACAAAACTGACAGCATTATCATTACTATTGTAATTATTTTCAGATTTTATCTATCTATCTATCTATCTATCTATATGATAATATCGTTATCATGAATTCTTTTGGCCATGATTATTATTTAGTGACCTAATGCATATCATTAAAAAGAGATTTTAATTCTATATATTTTGGTAGGTTAAATCTTCACTCACAAGGACCACACTAAGTTTGTAATGGTCTCAAAAGAACTTGAAGGAGAACACAGTGTAGCTTGGCTCAACTGGTTAGCTTTGAATCACTTCAGAGGTGTGAGAAGTGTTGCTTGATTGTTGAATGGGGAATGACTGGGAATATGTGCTGCGTAGAGAAGATACTGGTGTCTTGCACAGTGCAGTTGGATTGGCCTTTGTTGATGATGACTACAACTGTTGGGTTGTCTGAGTCTCTGAGAATATTGACATGTGGGAGCATTCGCGATACAAGTTGGCTGCAGCTACAATTGGGCAGATTTTGAAGAAAGCAAAGGACTTGACCCAAAAAATTTGCTTGCAAATATCCAGGGGCGATTCTGCTGCAAACCACCTTCCATTTGTTCATGTTGGAGAGGAAGTTGAGGCACATGTGCAAAGTGTTGTGGCTTGAACTGGTCAGGGTGATGGGACGGTAGAAGCGGGTGATGACAGCAGATGTGAAATGAAGGCACCATCTTGAGGAAAGAGGTGTAAGGTAGAGAACAGAGAAGAGTTGCCGTTTGCGTTGCATGGGGTCAGGAGATCAAAAGGCTGATTCAGTTGAGCTTCTCAAGTGGGAGCGATGCTTGCAGTAGTTTATGTTGAGTGTGATGCCAAAGCATTCGAGGCACATGTTTCTTCTGAGGACAGCACAACTCTGGGATCTGTGAAACTGAGGAGGAGTAACAGGACCAGGGGCAAATGGTGATGATGGGGTGGGAAATGACAGAGAAATCAAGCAAGTTATACAAAACTATACAAAACTGGATACTTACTGTCCCCTACGCAAAAATAGCACTGCCCCTCCCCCTGCGTCCACTGGACTGGCCGACATTGAACTTTATGTGCATGTGTGTCCTTCCACTTTCCGGACAACTGTTCATCCAATCTACCTCAGAGCTGAACCTGCACTCCCTTGGGTCCCGAGCAATACACCTGCTCAGTTTGAAGTTGATTTGATCACACAAACACATGCATCCAGACATAGATTCCTCCATTTATAGTGAGATTAGCACAGTGCCCGTTAAAATGAAAGTGTTAGAGTATACTTGTGTTTTGGGTGCAAAGGCTCTCATGAAAATGTTATGGGCTCAATGAAGTCAAAGCAACGTTTAACATGTATGGATAAGCCTCAGATTTGACATCCCTGAATAGTACAACCTGGGTTGAGGCAGTAGACCAGGGGTGTCAAACTCGTGCCATGGAGGGCCGAGAGGCTGCAGGTTTTCATTCCAACCAACAACTCCACCAGGTGATTTCACTGATTAGTCCCGTCTCTCTGTTTGGAGGTAGGGTGATCAGTGAAATCACCTGGTGGAGTTGTTGGTTGGAATGAAAACCTGCAGCCTCTCGGCCCTCCATGGCACGAGTTTGACACCCCTGCAGTAGACTGTCTGGGGGCAGCACTGCCCTCGCATTTGAGTTCTGGCTTTTGCGGTCTGTCATCATAACATTAAGAGTAAAATAATAAAGCCAATTTTTGCAGCTTTTGAACCATAAATACTCATATATGACACTACAGTGCAGAGGGTCCAAAATATAACAGCAATTCACCATCACATACAATGAACTTCATAAATATTTAGGAAATGACTGGATGCTTTGGTCTTCAACTAAATACTCAGATAGTGAATGTGAAAATAAAGATGTCTATAATTCTATTTTGAATTACTACTATGGCAATATTCAGTCTTTCTTATGTTTTAATTATCAACTGTGCTGTAACATTTTGAGGTCAGTGTCTATGCTATTTTTTTCATTTGGATAAATACTGAGGTTTACCTTCTCTTCATAGGGGTAAGACTGCTCCGAGTCGATGCCTCCATTTTCGATGATATATTTGTAGGCTGATGTCATAAATCCCCCACAGCAGCCATTGTTCTCATCGTTGGTGCTGCAGTCCACCAGGTTCTGCGGGCTCAGCGGGATGAGGGACCCTGTTTTCTTTTTCATCTGGCCCTCAAGCGCTCCTACAGCACTGAATGCCCAGCATGACCCACAATACCCCTTTCAAACAGAGAAAAACATTATGTGGAATGCAACAGGGTAAACTCAAAGCTGATTCTCTTATCTCACAACATATCCTCACATAACTTATCATTACTTATCATTACCTGGTTTTGGACTGGACTGACCATGCCTTTCTGCCTCCAGTCCACACTCGAGGGTATCGGTGCATCACTCACTTGCTTGGAGGTCCAGTTTCTAAAATGATTTGGGTCTTTCATCTTAAAGCCATTCAGCTTCTCGTTGACTTCCTCTGCTGTCTGAATAGAAGAGAGGGCTCATAAAAGTATGAAATGCAAATGATGGTCACCTTTGTTGGCGCCACAACAAGGCCAACACCCCGCCTGTAGCTCATCTCCCCTTTGCTTGACAAACCATCCCCTTGTCCTCAGTCAGCAGTCAGTGTACCACATTTGTCTCTCACCTGGACTCCTTTCAGCCACGTTTAACGCCTCGGTGATGCCTCCTTCTGACAACTCAACAACATTTCAACACTTCATTTCAACATTTCCCCTCCCAGCTCGTATCAGGTTCATTTTAAGTCTTAGGCATCCTAATGCAGAGGTTACTCAGCCAGTTTGTGCCATGTGCATGGAAGCCACTGAAATGTTTTTCAGTTAGTCCAGATAAAGGTTTAGTGAGTCTAAGTTCAAAGTTCAGCCATGACTACATTTCTCATTTGGGCCCAACTGAGAAAAAGATAAAGAAACCATGTTTTCCAGGCATAAAACCTGAAACGGTTGCAGGAAAAAAGTATACCATGTCAGCCAAGTGGTTGAGTCCCATCGTGAAGGTGTGCTGTCCTGCTGAGGCCTCCTGGTTGTGTCTCAGCACCAGCTGCAGGTTCTTCTCCCAGACCTTCCTCCTGTACAGGCTCTCACTCTGAAACAAACACACTGACTGCCTGATCTGATGCTGCACTGGTGAGTGAGAGAGAGAGAGAGAGTGTGTGTGTGTGTGTGTGTGTGTGTGTGTGTGAGACAAAGAAAGAAAAAAATACCTGATTATTATAAACCTTCTGATGCTTGACTTTCCATTCTTCCCATTGTTTGTTTAAGGCAGAAGAAGACTGACCAAGAACCCCCCAGGTGAAAAGCAGCACCACACACACACTGTGCATGCTGCAGAGGCACAAAGAAGATCAGTCACATTAATGATCTGCTATTGTTCTTATGTCATTATGACCCTTTTGAAAAATCACTCACAATTTGGACTGGCATATTTGAACAAAGGTTGTAGAGTTTTCATTTGATGTTTACAGGAAAAATAATAAAAAAAAACAGCACAAGTAGCTTAATGCTTGAGTTTTTTGAAAAATAGCCTGATCACCTTTACATTTAAGGCTTAAATCAAACACACTACAAACAGTAGCAACATAAACTACCCCTTCCCAAGTCAATAATAGGATTGGCTTGTCTACTATCACACCAGTTTCTGTTTCAACTTACTAGTTTGACATTTCTCCAGCGACGTTCTCTGTCTGTGGTAGAAATAATCCTCTACTTATTTTTAGGTTAAAGACCAGTTGTGTTGAAGATACTGAACCAAGTCTGAAAAAGCAGGATGTCACAGTGCATATTTCAGAACTCAGTCATAGGTAATACTGTAGCCGCTACAGTCTGACTACAAACGACAAGAAGGAGCTTGTAACACAAGATCCTCTAACAAGCTGATCTTTAGGTCTATCCTTTTAACAATTTAAAGACTTCGATATCAAGTAATTGTCCTATGCTGTCATGTGTATTTCCCACATGAAGAAAAGGAAGTTTGAATCTTTTTTTTAAATCTTGTCCTCTCTGAGCCTCTGTCTCAGATCATTTTGGTGTTCTTACAGGTATCTATCTGATCTTAGCCCTCTAATCTATAGGACTAAATCTTGACTTGAGGTGGATTTTGACTCTGTCCATCCAAACCACCTAAATACATCACTACAGACAATAGAAACCTTACCCTGCTGTTGTCAAGTCTGGTATGTTTGACCAACTGTCTTGGAAGGATGGTTTTTATCTCTGTAAAAGAGGAACGACAGTTTCCTGGCACACTCCTGATATTTGATACTTACTCAGAAAAACTCATCAGATAACTAGAGTTTCGTGTGAACCTAATTTCAAACCTACTGTGCACTATCCAAATATCATCATTACCCTTCCTGCTGGTGGTTTCTCACATGCCTCCCTTGTAACTTTCTGAATATGTATTTTTGTAATCTCTGTTGTGGTTACCTGGACAGAAAGTCAGCTTTATCTATATAATGTCTCATTCAGTGCTTTACAATGTCAGAGAAAAAAGAAAATGAAAACAATCTAAACAGACAAATGAGACCATGGACATTACAAAAAATATTACAAAAACACTTTGTCGACTGTAATGCCAAAAAGCAAAGGAGGGCCTTCAGCTGATTTGAAACAACACTGAACTTGCATAAAACACTTGGTTTTGTGGTGTACGTAGCAGACCAGTCAGACTGTAAATGTTGTACATGTTTAAACATTTACTTTTAGGACAAAGTTTGCCTTCATTGCTTGATGAAATCACAGAAATCACAGGCTGCAAACAAACTCAACTGTCCCATCACTATAACAGAGCAGTGCAATGGTTGAGTAACAAAATTTCAGATGATTACAGCCATCCTCTACATCATTATTTTCATTTACTACCGTCAGGGCAGAGGTATAGAGTCCCCTGTGCAAAGAAAAATATTTACAAAATATCATTTGTTTCAGTTGCCATAAAATATCTCAATCAGTAAGAATAACCACCTTGAAAGCCAGCCTGCTATCTCAGTGTACAACATCTTATTTAAATCCTACCTCAGCACAATGCACTTTATACTTATGTGAATTCAGGCACTACATTATAGGCTAACAAATGGAATTTAATTTCAAAAATGAAAATGGTTAAACTTGAATGTCTGGGAATATTGATTGGCCCGAGTGCAACCAGGCAGATTTAAAATAAACATACAATTGTAATTATGTTTCTGATATACCAAAAAATAAATATCAGATAAGTGAAGAGACAAATGAAATTGACGTTCCTCAGGTTTAAGGGTAATCCATCTGCACTCGTTTATCAATACTTGATCACATTATTGTATTGTTCTATGAGATTCAGCAGGTGAACTCTGTCTGTTTTGTGTGACAATGAGTGTCAAGTTCAGGTTGAGATTTGGTTGAAAGTTAAACAGGGTGGCATTTAAGGTATCAGCCTTAGTTAAGTTATAGGGGAGACCGGGGCTGGCTGACACACTTTTTACTCTCTTGCGGATTTCTTTCTTTGAGTGTATCCCACAAGATTCAGATTTCAAGTCTGTGACGAGAATGCCGCTTCCATTGGTGAGCTAACCACACAGGTATGTATTGAGTAGTAGGGTGTCTTTTTGCCCCCTGGCAGGTAGAGTCTAAGGATGTCATTCTGTCAGTAGGTCCATCTGTTCAACACTGAACTCCAAAGCTGAAATTTATTGGGAGAATTGCTATGAAATTTGGTAAACACATTCACACTTGTTCTTTATTACCACAGTTAGATCAAAATATCAACATTCTCAACATTCATTTGGGCAGACTGTTGTGAAATTTTGAGAACAAATTCATGTCACCCAGAGGATAAACCCGGTCAGCATTGGTGATCTCATGTCTTTTCCTCTAGTGTCACCATCAAGGCCAACACTGGCAAACCCCATTCTCCCATTACTTGCATTCCTGCGACATGGATCAACCCTGCAAGGCACCAGTGACATAGTGCCTATGCTAGTTTTTATGAAAATAACAACACAGCTCCCTCTAGTTGTAGCAGATATATGCGCTGTGGCAATCAACAGAAGGTAACAGAAGGTAAAAGCTAATAGTTTGCTACTGGTCAGAAAACGTAGTTCTTAAAGCACATCATAGAGATAAAACCAAAAAATATATAAAAAAGATCCACAGGACTCAACTGCTCCAAGCCGCGGAGTTCTATGCAGCAACATAAAGTTATCAAGTGTGGTTACTGACCAAATGTGATGTACTTTTTGCTACATAAATTGCAATTTATCATGTAGGTTATGTTATTAACCACTAACAGATTCTCTGAAATCAAAGAGCTTCCGTGAGACCATGTCAACACTGAGACCTAGATTATTTAACATCCAACTAATTTATGCACAGATTTCAGATTTATTTATTTTTTTTAAAAAAAGAGTCTTGCAGACAAGGAGAGAAGATGTGACAGGAGAGGCTTGTGACAAGCCTTCTTGACAGGCTGATGTCTTCACAACTAACAAAGTATGTCATTAAAAAATGTGTCCCTGGAAATCCTATAAAGCAGGAACAAATATGAAAATGAGACATTTCCTTCAGGGACTCCAGATGTTACATGAGCCCAATGGCTGTATGTGTTGTCCACAAGTACTCACTAGGTCCTGCCATAGAGGTAATCGAAGCTATGTCTCAGGGGGCTGAAATAACTTCACTGAACCGCTGCATCAGTGTTGCATGACTGACCTTATGAAATGTCTTATCAGCCAGCAGCATCCAGATATCTGTGCAATCACAAAAGTCCCAAGGACCAGGATTGCAGTGTTTATCTAGATCAGTTGTGGTTAAAGACTTCTTTTGGAAGGGAAATTGATCTTTTACCACTGAGAGATTGAGATCAGTTTCCTTTCTGCACACATTTCTCCAAAAGCCTAGCTGCTACACTTGTTAAGGATCTGGTCTGGTTTTATTGATTTGTTCCAGACTTCTTTGGGATACTGATACTGAAGGACTGAATGAATCATTGAAGAGATGAGCAATGACTGGAGCTCGATCTCCAGCTTTTTTTCTGTCATTCATGGCTTGTCTGTTATTATAACTCTTTAGGCATGCATGTTTCCAACATTGTTGTGGCGTGGGCCTCCACTTTGTTTTCAATCCCCTCAGCTGAATACAGATGGTTCCAGTCAGTCATGGCCATGTATAGCCGCAGTGCCTCCTTAGTGGTAGTATTCACTGTCCTTCTACATACAGACTCCTTCTTTGGCCTGTGAAAATCACCTTTGGCCATCTGATACGATCTGATATGTCCAGGGTGTTGTTAAACTGTACAATGTTATATATCACAAGATTCAAAGTTGCATCCCCTCTTGTGATTTTTACTAATCAGTACATCTACTTTTAAAGTAAAGGAAAGAATCAATGAGACTCATCCCTTTTTTCTGCTGGGCCCTGTTCAGAAGTGCTGAAGATGAGAGGGCGGTGGGGGCGACTTACTGTGAGAACATGGACGACCTGCTGAGGAGGTCGGACTTTGTCATGTTGGCTGTGAACCTGATCCCTGAAACCACAGGTCTCATCGGCCAAAGAGAGCTGTCTCTTATGAAGCCCACAGCAACTCTGGTCAACGTTAGCAGAGGTCCGCATGACATGTTTCCTAGACAATACCGATCCTCATTAAGAGCTTATTGCAATCCCAATTCCAATGAAGTTGGGATGTTGTGTAAAACGTAAATAAAAACAGAATACAATGATTTGCCAATCCTTTTCAACCTATATTCAATTGAATACACTTCAAAGACAAGATATTTAATGTTCAAACTGATAAACTTCACTCATTTTGAATTTGATGCCTGCAACACGTTCCAAAAAAGCTGGGACAGGGGCATGTTTACCACTGTGTTACATCACCTTTCCTTTTAGCAACACTCAATAAGCGTTTGGGAAATAAGGACACTAATTGTTGAAGCTTTGTAGGTGGATTTTTTCCCCATTCTTGTTTGATGTACCACTTCAGTTGCTCAACAGTCTCTGTTGACGTATTTTGCGTTTCATAATGCGCCACACATTTTCAATGGGAGACAGGTCTGGACTGCAGGCAGGCCAGTCTAGGACCTGCATTCTTTTACTACAAAGCCACGCTATTGTAACATGTGCAGAACGTGACTTGGCATTGTCTTGCTGAAATAAGCAGGGATGTCCCTGAAAAAGACGTCGCTTAGGTGGCAGCATATGTTGCTCCAAAACCTGTATGTACCTTTCAGCATTAATGGTGCCTCCACAGATGTCCAAGTTCCCCATGCCCTGGGCACTAACACACACCCAAACCATCACAGATGCTGGCTTTTGAACTTTGTGCTGAAAGCAATCTGGATGGTCCTTTTCCTCTTTAGCCCGGAGAACATGACGTCCACGATTTCCAAAAACAATTTGAAATGTGGACTCATCAGACCACAGCACACTATTCCACTTTGCGTCAGTCCATCTCAGATGAGCTCGGGCCCAGAGAAGCCAGCGGCATTTCTGGGTGTTGTTCATATATGACTTTCGCTTTGCATGGTAGAGTTTTAACTTGCACTTGTAGATGTAGCGACGAACTGTGTTAACTGACAATGGTTTTCCAAAGTGTTCCTGAGCCCACGTGCTAATATCCTTTACAGAATGATGTCGGTTCTTAATGCAGTGCCACCTGAGGGATCGAAGGTCACGGGCATTCAGTGTTGGTTTTCGGCCTTGCCGCTTACGTGCAGAGAGTTCTCCGCATTCTCTGAATCTTTTGACTATATTATGGACTGTAGATGATAAAATCCCTAAATTCCTTGCAATTGTACGTTGAGAAATGTTGTTCTGAAACTGTTGGACAGTTTGCTCACACAGTTGTTCACAAAGTGGTGAACCTTGCCCCATCCTTGCATGTAAATGACTGAGCCTTTTGGGGATGCTCTTTTTATACGCAATCATGACACTCACCTGTTTTCAATTAACCTGTTCACCTGTGGAATGTTCCAAAAAGGTGTTTTTTGAGCATTCCTCAACTTTCCCAGTCTTTTGTTGCCCCTGTCCCAGCTTTTTTGGAATGTGTTGCAGGCATCAAATTCAAAATGAGTGAATATTAGCAAAAAAAAAAAAAAAAAACAAAACAAAACAAAAAAAACAAAACAATAAAGTTTATCAGTTTGAACATTAGATATCTGGTCTTTGGAGTGTATTCAATTGAATATAGGTTGAAAAGGATTTGCAAATCATTGTATTCTGTTTTTATTTACATTTTACACAATGTTCCAACTTCATTGGAACTGGGGTTTGTATTTGTTGGTGTATGATGAAAACCAGATCTTTAGCCTAATAACGCTCTTTCCACATGTCAGGTCTGGTTGTGGACCAGGATGCCCTGGTCAAAGCTCTGCAGTCTGGGACGATTCATGCAGCAGCCTTAGACGTGACTCACCCTGAACCTTTACCAAGGTTTTGTTTCTCTGAAAATACACTCACTTCAGTTTGAATTACTGTTACTTTGTCATATGTTTGTGGTTCAATGTAATAACTGTACAGGAGTTTACTTTGCCACAGCAACAGCGAACATGGCAGCAGAGTCCATACTAACATATGGTACACTTTATCCAGTAGAAAGTCATCAGTCCCGCTCTTTCATTCACTGACCATCTAATGACACTCTACAACTCTACTGCTCCATCTTGTGCAGGGATCATCCTCTCCTCGGCCTGCCGAATGTGCTGATAACCCCTCATGTTGGCACCGATACCTACCAAACAACAAGGAGGATGGTGGAGGTGGTGGTCGAAAATGCCCAGGCTGCATTGAATGGCCTGCCGATCCCAAATGAAGTGAAACCTTAATGACAAAACTGTTGAGTACTGAGAGACTTTTGGTGGTTCAAAAAGCTCAAACACTTCTGTCTACTAATACTTTTACTAATGTCCTGCCGTCTGAACAAGATTGTTAATTAAGCAAAATGAATTCATTTTGTTTGCAATTACTTCCATGTCAATATATGATTCTGTAGCCAGTCAGCTTTGTATTCGTGGTATCTTATAATTAATCTTGTGCAGAGTTAAAAAAAAAAAAAAAAAACTGCCATCCTCTCAAGATTTGTCACTGAAGAAGTTTTTTCTTGAGTAAATGACAGATTGGTAGCTCTGATGTGCTTTGCTGTGGCTTATTTGTATCTTGTTGTGATGCTGTTGATAATCATGATCACTATCAGTAGTCATATTTCACACGTTCTCCATACTTACCATGTGTTACATGTGGGAAAATTCTTGAATTGTTTTTGTATTCTCAGTTCATCTCATTCTCATTCAGTTTTTTTTTTTTTTTTGGCTAAAATTTGTGATAAAAGCTAAAACTAACAATTCTATCTTTTACAAGCCCCATAATTTTGAGTTGTATCAGCTATCAGTGTTCAGAGCTGAGTCAAAGCTATGTGACAGTGCACTTTTTGCTCAATCATGTGATCGAAACAATATTCAAAAACAACAAGATTTTAAAATGCATTGCAGGCAGGTGCACACATTTTATTATGAATATTATTATTGGTAGTTATAGTAGTTACTCGTTATGCATCCACTTCCCCGATCATCTACTTCCATGACTGACTCTATCAGTCTTTATATGATACACTATATTACCAAAAGTATTCGCTCACCCATTCAAATGATCAGAATCAGGTGTCCTAATCACTTGGCCTGGCCACAGGTGTATAAAATCAAGCACTCAGGCATGCAGACTGTGAAACAAGACATTTGTGAAAGAATGGGCCGCTCTCAGGAGCTCAGTGAATTCCAGCGTGGAACTGTCATAGGATGCCACCTGTGCAACAAATCCAGTCGTGAAATTTCCTCGCTCCTAAATATTCCACAGTCAACTGTCAGCTCTATTATAACAAAATGGAAGCGTTTGGGAACAACAGCAACTCAGCCACGAAGTGGTAGGCCACGTAAAGTGACGGAGAGGGGTCAGCGGATGCTGAAGCGCATAGTGCAAAGAGGTCGCCGACTTTCTGCACAGTCAATTGCTACAGAGCTACAAACTTCATGTGACCTTCAGATTAGCCCAAGTACAGTACGCAGAGAGCTTCATGGAATGGGTTTCCATGGCCGAGCAGCTGCAGCCAAGCCACACATCACCAAGTGCAATGCAAAGCGTCGGATGCAATGGTGTAAAGCACGCCGCCACTGGCCTCTAGAGCAGTGGAGACGCGTTCTCTGGAGTGATGAATCACGCTTTTCCATCTGGCAATCTGATGGACGAGTCTGGGTTTGGAGGTTGCCAGGAGAACGGTACATTTCAGACTGCATTGTGCCGACTGTGAAATTTGGTGGAGGAGGAATTATGGTGTGGGGTTGTTTTTCAGGAGCTGGGCTTGGCCCCTTAGTTCCAGTGAAAGGAACTTTGAATGCTTCAGGATACCAAAACATTTTGGACAATTCCATGCTCCCAACCTTGTGGGAACAGTTTGGAGCGGGCCCCTTCCTCTTCCAACATGACTGTGCACCAGTGCACAAAGCAAGGTCCATAAAGACATGGATGACAGAGTCTGGTGTGGATGAACTTGACTGGCCTGCACAGAGTCCTGACCTGAACCCGATAGAACACCTTTGGGATGAATTAGAGCGGAGACTGAGAGCCAGGCCTTCTCGACCAACATCAGTGTGTGACCTCACCAATGCGCTTTTGGAAGAATGGTCAAAAATTCCTATAAACACTCTCCTCAACCTTGTGGACAGTCTTCCCAGAAGAGTTGAAGCTGTAATAGCTGCAAAAGGTGGACCGACATCATATTGAACTCTATGGGTTAGGAATGGGATGGCACTTCAGTTCATAGTATGAGTAAAGGCAGGTGAGCGAATACTTTTGGTAATATAGTGTATGTCCGGTTCCACGGTCCCTTTTGTTTTGTTAATACTAGTAGCTATTCCCACTAGTTCTGATAGGTATTAAGTCATGATTTTATTTCTGTTGCAGTTTTCAAAACCTGGGCTAAAAAGTGCTTTACAACAGAATAAAGTTTACAAAAATACATTTGTCTGTAATAAGAGTCTAGTTCTCTGTATAAGTGTTGGGCAATAGAATCACTACAGCATCTTACAGGAAGTGACAAATGGAGAAAACAAGGAGTGGAGGATATAACTTTTTATTTAAATAAAACACAAGCAGGTTATGATACTTGGCTGCACCTACACACCTCACTGGTCATTGTTGTAGATTTATGCAATATTTCATATTAGAATGAAGACTGCAACCTGTTCATCAACTATATGTTCTGGTCCATTCATGATCATTTGGGATTTTTCATAGCTTTGTTGCACTGCCCCTCTCAGTTTGATTAAATTCATTAAGGACAGATTAAGCACAAAGCAACAGTTTAAATTGTAACACTTACAGTAATTAATAAAATATATAATATTCAGTGTATAATTTATTTTTTTTTCTGAATATTGCTAAAAGAATCAAATTTAAAATGACACAGTAGGAAAGAAAGAAGCAGCAGCAGAAAACCAACAGTTTATGTTAAAATAAATAAATAAATAAATAAATAAATAAAGCTTCACCATGTAGAAAATGTTTTTGTCATGAAATGAGACCTCAAAAAGAATTGCATATTGCTTTCTTTAAAGCATAGCATATACAGATAAAGTGTAAGATATGCAAAGAGAATGACTGATTTATGTTTAAGTTACAGTATCACACTTTAGGATAAACTGCATCCTTAGCAATGCCACAGAGATTGTTCCTGTTCCTGGCAAGTCGAAGGTATCCTGCTTCTTCCCATCCAGTTCCCCAGCTAGAAGCAGAAAAGACTCACAGTTAAGATTTACATGCATGAATTTTTGGTTGAGTCTGGTCAGAAAATCTATACATTCATGAGATTCTGATCATGAGATTGGGATTTAGTGCACAAGACTTTGGGATCTGGATTCAAGGTGGATTTTGCTGATAGCCAAAGAAACTGTAATGTGACCAGTGAGGGCGTTGGGGAAACTGAAACTGTCAAAAGAATATTGAATATGAATTTAAAATAGCATTTCCTGTTAGATTTTATTCAGTGGAAAAAGTCAGAGCCTTCTCAGGTGGACAGTCAGTGTTTGTTTATTTATTCATTTATTTATTGTAGCAATGTACGGATAAATGGGCTTCGCTCTTCACCAAGTTCACTCATTCACTCTTCCTGTCTAAATATGTTATAGCATGGCTTGTCCACCAGATGGCATGATAGAGTCCAGTTTAAAATCTGCACATTTTGATGTTGTGGTCTCATCACATTGATCTTACATTTTTAAAATCCTTCCTCATTATTTGCAAGATCAGTCTGACCGCAAATACAAAAATTTCAATTTTGAGAAACAGCGTCCTTGTTCCAGTTGAATTTCTTGAGTGGATGTGAAACAGAGGGCTGCTGTCAGCAGTGTGTGGCAGTGTGTGGGGACAGATTTCATGGCCACTGAAATCACTGAGTTTTTGGACTGGACTGGGAGCCAAGTGACTTCAGACTGTAACTTTGAAGCCTGGAGTGGTAATAAAGCCCAGGGGGGGGAAAGTGAAAAATTAAGCAGTAAAAGTCCTATGTGACTTGGTGACATGGTGATGTGAAATCCATGTTTTGTTTTCCCATAAGGGTTTTGTTTTTCAGTCCACAAACAATGAACTAACAGTGACTTTAAGAGATTTTTGATGTAAAGAGAGTAATCTACCTGTTTTTCACAAGCCAGAAGTCGTTTCCTTGGTCAGTATCATAGCCCACAATCACTATAGCATGATTTACTTTTTGACAGCAGGCCGGGTCATTGTATACACCTGAAAGAAAAATATTGTTGTTAATTTCCTACAGCGGGTGCAGTGTACATTATTATAATACAATGTAAACAGTGACACCAAAGCTCCCAGGAAAAGTTGCTTATCAATGCTGTTCCCAAACCAGATTTTACTCTATGTTGTCATCTTAACCATAATCAAACGGTGCCTGACCCTAATTCCAGCTTTAACCAACATTAACAGTAATTGTTCATTTGACAAGGGATTGAGTCACCTCTGCTCTCATGTCAGAAACTGGTGGCTGAACAGAGCTCTGGGGCGGCCTCTCCCCACACACACACCACATGTTTCCAGCACTCATGGTGTGTGAGCTGTTGTTGACTGGAGTGGCTCTGCAGAGTCCTGCTCCCCAGCTGTGAGCTCTGCAGCAGATTATAGATCCTCCATCAGACTTAAAATGAACCTGATACGAGCTGGGAGGGGAAATGTTGAAATGAAGTGTTGAAATGTTGTTGAGTTGTCAGAAGGAGGCATCACCGAGGTGTTAAATGTGGCTGAAAGGAGTCCAGGTGAGAGACAAATGTGGCACACTGACTGCTGACTGAGGACAAGGGGATGGTTTGTCAAGCAAAGGGGAGATGAGCTACAGGCGGGGTGTCGGCCTTGTTGTGGCGCGCCAACAAAGGTGACCTCTGTATTTTTGTCTTCAATGGGATGAAGCTATATGTCGTCCAATCTTGTGTCTCTGCAAGGCAGCTGTTCAAATTTGATGAGAAGCAGAGGGGCGAAGGGCAGAGTGAACACCAGAATGAAATCCTGTGCTTGTTGATGTCACAGCTGAAGGGGAACATGAACCACATAAAGAAGAATGTGCCAAAAGCCATTGTTCTACTAAAAATGTAGGAGGCAGAGAGTGTAATAGAGTTGTGCCAGTGCTGGAAAAGACAGGCGTGCTTGAAAGTGTTTGAACGCTCCATGCAGGTCCAGGTTGGTTACTTGGACAGAAGGTCAGTTTTATCTATCTAATGTCTCATTCAGTGCTTTACAAAGTCAGAGAAAAAAGAAAATGAAAACATTCTAAAGAGAAAAATGAGATCACGGACATTATAAAAAAATATTACAAAAACACTTTGTCATAATGCCAAAAAGCAAAAGCGGGCCTTCAGCTGATTTGAAACAACACTGAACTTGCATGAAACACTTGGTTTTGTGTTGTATGTAGCAGAGCAGTCAGCCTGTAAATGTTGTATATATTTAAACATTTACTTTTGGGACAGTTTGCCTTCATTGCTCCCCTGAGACATTGCTTGATGTTTCACAAAAAGTGTTTTCGTGCATCATGGTTTCATATCAGGCAGGCCTGCATAAGATCATATCATGCTCAGAGCACGATGCTGATAAAATGACCATGTCACACAAAATAGATTGACATGTTCCACATTTATGTCCAGATCATAAAACTAACTTTTGTCCACTGATCACAGTCGTTAGTACAGTCAGATGTTCATGAGCCAACCAAATATCTTAACAGCCAACAATTTTTAGAACAGAAAATCAGTGGCGTGATCAGCTGGCCACTTGGCAAAGTGGGCCGTGGAGTTGGCTGACTTAACAAGGACAGTCCAAATTTATCACTAATGATGCTAATTTCTGTCAGCATCAAGCTGATTTCTTCATTTAGCTTGAACTACATGAAGAATAGCAGCAGGAATGCTTAGAATAGCAGTGCCACTTTTTTTAGCCATGCTCACAAAAGGCAGGCTGCAGTAGTTGTGTTACTGAGACTTCACCATTAGCCTTAAATCTGCTGCTAGGACCTGAATTAATGAATTGTTCATTTTCCCTCCATCTTCTTTTTGCTATTCACAGTCAGGGGATGCTGAAGCCTCTCCCAGCATGCACTGGGCAGAGTCCCAGTCCATTATCACTCATGAAATAATTGAGAGCCCCCTGGCAATGAAAATCTCCTGCACCAGTGATGTGTAAAAGGTTTATTGGCATCTTTAAGTGTTGTTTTATGCACTCCAGACAAGGAAAATGTTGAGAACATTTGAATGCTTTGGTGATGACCAGAGGCCTTAAAACAAACATTTAAACTTGTTAATCGAATCTCCACCGTTCCACATTAGTTTAAAAAAAAAATCCTCAGATTGTAACATTGCATAGCTTTGTGACTGACCTAAAAGCCAGAGGGTTTATCACAGCTGCGGCACTAAACAAGGCTTTGTTTTAGAGGTTGAAGTAGTGGCTGCAGCATTGAAGTATCCATAATGGTGGTTAACAATGTCCTGAAGGGTGTTATTTCCTTTGCACAATGGTTACCAGCATGCCTTGTACACAGTCTAAGTTTGGTACATAGTAGTATCGCATGTAAACACACACACACAAAATAAAGCATATCCACTAGCTTCCAGCCTTAACCCAACAGATGGCCTAGCAGCCAGCGATCCATGATTAGCTGTGATTTATGTGAATTATCAGCAGGGCTGGCTTGTGTCTTTGACCAAGCAGGTTGCTCAGCTCCACGTATACCTCAGAAATGATGACTGTCCAGTTAATACCTTCCAAAATATATGGAACAGGATTAGGGTCACATGAAAATTAAAAAAACAAACAAACAAACAAACAAAAAAAAAAAACCTGAGATTCAAAGTCAAAATTCTGAGTTTTACTGGGATGGATATTGAGGTCACATTATTGCCAAAGCCATGCCAAATCACTGTCTGAACTATTCATGTGATGATGTGTAAAGAAAAAAATACTAAAAGTTTGACAAACAGCCTGTGCAAGAAAGCATATGATCTTAAAAAATATTCATAACAAAATCTAATGAAACAAGCGAACAATGACATAAAAGGAGTGCTATCACTGGTTTCCCCCCTCAGCTATGGCAAGCAGAAACACATTTTGCTGCCAAAAGAGCTGCATCAGAAATCTCTCCCAAAATACACATCCCTACATTTTGTGTATTGAAGATTTTGTGGGCAAACAACACTGGTTTTGTGCAGTGGTGTCACTAGGCCCATGCCTAGCCCCTCACAACCCCTGGTCATAAAACAGTTTACTTGAATGCAGGCTAACTTAAGTTTCTGACTTGCAAACTTAAAAGCTGCAGCTCAGTTTTCTTGTGAAAATCCAGAAATTCAAGGGGAAAAGGGAAATGAGCTGAAATTAAGAGCACTCCCTTAACCCTCCTGTAACCTTCAGATTTACCAACTCCAGTATCTTAAACCTCCTGAAAAGCATTATAATAAAATTGTTACCCAAGTTTATGTGTCTTGTTGACTATGTAAGTAGTCCCTTACATAAAACATAACCTAAGTTCTTGTGGGAATCAGGTTTTCTCTCCCAAATGTCTCATTAACTATCAGTGGTTGTGGTACTACTACAGGTGTGCTGATGTTCGGTGAGGGCCCTAAAGAAAATTTGAGACAAGTCAGTTTTTTTTTTTTTTTTGATGATTATAAACGACATGTTATAGTTCCTTAGTGTCATCCAAACCATCTAAAGCAAATGTGTGTAAAGCCCATTAACACCTACAGCTACAAAATGTGTCCAGGACATTGAAAATATATGTTAATTAGGAAAAGTCAAGAAATATGAGGCCAAAAACAAACAAACAAACAAACAAACAAACAAAAAACAAATAATCAAATAAACAAACAAACAACAACAACAAAAACCGTTTTAATCGTGTATTTAGACATGTTAAACACTGAATTGGGTAAAATTGACCCCTAAGATAACCCCTAAGACCCCTAAGAGGGTTAAAAAAAAGTCCTGGAAAAAACCCACATGGAAATGTTTTTTTTTTTTTCTTGTAATATAATTTCAATATATAATTACAATCATTCCTAATACAGTTTTATGCATATTTTCCGCGAGTTTTTGATAATTCTATCACGTTCTTTTTTTCAGTTATTATTATCAATTATCATTAGTCATTATTAATTTCATAGTGATTTCAGTTTCCGTTTCCCCACTTTTTTTTTCTTTCATGTGACACATTGGGCCTGGCCGCTAGACAGAGCGCTGATGATGGAGGCAGAGCCGTGCGGGCCTGTGTGCGGGCCCACGGCGCCTGTCACAAAGGCCGCTGACCGAACCTCGCACCGTTCGGTTTGGCCTTATGAGGTCACACAACCCGAAAACCGTCATCCTCTGTTGGATGTTGGTTGGCATGGCAATTAGTTGTGGTTCTGAGTGTGCAGCGGTCATGGTTGGGGTCTCGGGAGCTCAGCGTTTCTCTAAACTTGAGAGAAAGCGTTTGGCCTGCGGTGCTGCAGACGGGACTATTTTCGGTGATCGATGCAGCCAACGCAAGGACTCGGTTGTGTGTGACACTGTGATCCAGATCGGCGCGGAGGAACCACTGCCGACCTGGTAAGATGATGCCGACTTGCTAACTTCTTGCTGACCTGGTGTACAAGTTCACGGCTGTGCACAGGTGAATCTGACATCAGACATGTGCCGCTGAACTTTGGCGTCTGATCGGGAAAATAGGGGATTGGGGTTGGTTGGTTGTCACACTGCTTATCACAGCCACACTAGAGGGCGCTGTGACATGATGTTGAAATTAAAGAGTTGGCCTGACCTGTTCATTTTGCACAGGTAATTTTGTGTAGCGCACAGAAAACATTCACGTCAGGAGATGCTTTGTAATTTTTATGGGTCAGAGTAATTCTTCATGTTGGTGTTGTTTTTGGTATTAAAAGCTTGTATGTTATTAGTCATTTAAAAATCAAACACTTATTTAAAAAAAATCAAAGGTAATTGCTTTGATTTGAGTCAGCTTTTAGCTAGCAAGCTTAAGCCTATTGTGTTAAGTTCATTTTAGAACTGTTTTCTACTTTAGATTTGTTAAAAGTACCTTTTACATTTTCGTATTGAAACAAGGCTTCATGATATCCTCAGAAACAGCTATTTTAACGCAACAAAATAAATTGTGAAAAGTTTTGATCATTTTGAAGGTCTCCAAAACAAAAAGTTACATCTGTGGTGTTACAGGTCAAATATAACCTGGCAGAGAAGAGTACACACACACACACACACACACACACACACAACACACAGCCTCCTTCTGTCTTCCTCTCTAGCACACAAACACATGCAAACACACAATTGCTTTACTCATGGCTGTGCATCGATTTTGATGATGTTGCACCATTTGCAATGGGTTACTGTTAGGTGTTGTGGGAAGCTGGATGTGCACATTTCACCTTTTTTATGTGATGTGTTTGTGTCACTGTGTCACAAAATGTGACTGGGCAGGTCAGTGAGGTACAGATGCCATCTGCATATCTTGCCAATGTTGCCAATGATCAGTTTGAAAGTAATATTTTGATTGTGCACACAGAGACACATTATATTGTCAACATTGAATTTGAGAGAGAGAGACACTTGCCCTTGTTCATTTTCTTCTTCATTGTCAATTTGCGTTTGCTATTTTGAGCAAAATAAAGTTTGGGTTTAGGAAAAAAAAAGGACTTTTTACCTTCTTCCTGACGTAAATCTATAGGCTACCGGTCAATTTTGACCGATAACACCACAGATGTCACTATGGTTAATAATAGTAAATACAATATATAAATGAATTAATCAATGAATTAATAATTCTGGGCGGCACGGTGGTGCAGTGGTTAGCACTGTCGCCTCACAATGAGAAGGTTCTGGGTTCGATTCCCACCCAAGGTCCTTTCTGTGTGGAGTTTGCATGTTCTCCCCGTGTCTGCGCGGGTTTCCTCCCACCGTCCAAAGACATGCAGGTTAGGTGAATTGGAGAAGCTAAATTGCCCCTAGGTGTGAATGTCAGTGTTTGTCTGTCTGCCCTGCGATGGACTGGCGACCTGTCCAGGGTGTTTCCTTGCCTTTGCCCTGTGAGCGCTGGGATTGGCTCCAGCACCCCCCTGCGACCCTAGTGAGGATAAGTGGTTTAGAAGATGAATGAATTAATAATTCTAATATTAGTTTATAAGAGTCAGATAACATAATTATCCATTGTATGAAATGTAATGGAGTGAATTCAAACATTTTTATAATTGAAAACGAGTAGTATCGTAAGATGAAAGGTCCATAGGGCTAATGAATAGGAAATTGAAAACACTGTTTACATAAATATGGATGCAAAATAAGTTAGTGATCAGGTTTGTAAAATCATGGATCAAATTTGACCCGCTAGCACCACAAGTGTCAACAGCTTTCTAACACATTTCCACATTTCAAGGGTTAAAATGTTTTGTCAGGATGTCCTCATGTACTCATGGCTATTCAAGTTACTTTGTTAAAAAATGTTGGACATATAGGCTCAGTCAAGGTCATTACTTCTTGTGATATTTTTTCTTCTTGATTGTTTTTTTAAGTTGTGGTAATTTTAATGGGGTTAAATGAGTCCAGGAGGACAGTCGGCATAGCAAACATTATAGTTCATAACGTCTCATGTGTTTCTGATTTTACACACACACACACAATAGATTCAATAAAGATTAGTTTTTTTCATCTCTGTAAATTGTTTCATTTTACTTCTCATTTCAGAGGATCATTCAAACAAACAGTCACCTGGTTCCAGTTTGTGTTTTAAATACAAGGGATATTGATGAGCACTATTATACAGGCAGGATTTTTTTTTTTTTTACGTATTTGGTGATTCTATCTTAAAAAACTAAAACATTACACGTGATTTTTAAATCACTTTTTTTTTTTCACTGAAACCCCATTGATAGCTATATGGACAACCAACCCCATACCTTGTGACAACCAACCCCATGATGGGGATGGTTGTCACAATGTCTCAGAGTGTCTTTGATGGTTAATTAGGCTACTTCTTATTACAATAACTTAACGGTAACGGTAAAGGCAAGACCTAAGAAGCTAAAATGCAGCACAATACAAGTTAGAAGAATTTTTTTGGATGCAAAATCAATTCTGGCCCATTCTCTCTCTATCTCCCTCTCTATGTCTCTCTCTCTCTCTCTCTCTCTCTCTCTCTCTCTCTCTCACACACACACACACACACACACACACACTCTCTCTCTCAAAACATCAGAAAGGTCACAGGTTGAGGTAGTTTAAGGACGTTGAAAGAGGGGGGAATGTTGGCAATTTGATCTGAAACAGTTCTCCCTTCACAGGATGTTCATCTACCGATCTTCAAAGGCGATGCCAGTGTCCCATCCTGCTATCCAACGACCAGTGAGTAGCCAGTCTCCTTTTCTGCCTTTATTTATTTATTTATTTATTTATTTTATTCAATTTATAAAGGACAGTGTGCACTTTCATTAGCTATTCAAAGGAATAAAAAGATGAGTGCACCAGATTTAGCAAGAAAGCTAATTTCCATCTGTAGTCCTTACAAATAACATTAAAACAATCAACACAGTAAAACAAACATTAAAATAATCAACACAGTAAAACAAACATTAAAACAAACAGACCTGCACCTATCACATACCAATACACACAACATAAACACTACAGGCAGGCCATACATACATAAATAAACAACCTAACCATTCCTAATGTAAAGTGCAGTGTAAAAAATGCCAGTTAGGTAGTAGAAATTATTATTGCATACATACTAAGTGCCAATGTAGAATACTGTAAACCTATTAGCATTATAATGTAAAGTGCCATTGCAGAATATTAAAGACATGAGGTTATTGGTATCATCAAATGTGATTGCAGATATTTTAAATACCAACCATGGTAATTCAGAACTACAGAGTTACAATGAGGAAATACCAACAATGGTAACAGACAAATACAAGATGGTTCTTGTAAGGTAACACATATAATAGTTAGAAAAACAAAACAAAACAAAACAAAATAAAAACAAAAACAAAAACAAAAACAAAAAATAAAACAAACAAACAAACAAACAAACAAACAAACAAAAAAACACACTGGCAGGAAGTCAGGCAGCACCTAGTGTTGGCAACTCTGATTGCTCAGGAGCCATCTTTTTGTGGTGTGGCAGAAGTTATTATAATCTGTGTTAGTTTTCATGTCACTAGGGAGCCTGTTCCATTCTCTGGTAGCCTTGATGGAGAAGGCGGATTGGCTAAAAGCAGAGCTCCTCTGTGGAACTTTGCAGTCCCCATTCATTACCGATCTTAAGGTCCTTGTTCTCTGCTCAGAGCAGGTTACAACATAATTTTTCAACGGAGGGGGGGGGGGGGGCAGCATTATGGATTATTTTATGAACCAGGCGAATGTGTGAGTAAGTGATTAGATTGTCAAAACTTAATAGTTTGTATTTAGAGAGGATGTTACAGTGGTGGTACTGTCTTGGCTTCCTGTCCAGTATTTTCAGGGCTTGTCCATACAAAGATTTAATCGGGACCAAGGTGGTTTGGTTGGCCTGCGCCCAGCATGGCATGCAGTATCTCATGTAAGAAAGGATCATAGAATTCAGGTACATTTTGGCAGCTTCAGTTGTTAAAGAGCTCCTAATATGACGGAAATTCATGATGTTAACCTTTAAGACATAGGTCATCTTCTTTTCACTCTCTATTTTTCTTTGCTCCCCATCACCTTTGCAGTCTTAAGCATAAAATCCAGGCACTTCTGTCAATTTTGAAAAGTGATAAGATATATAATGACAATATCTGAAACACACTTGGATGCCTTAACTGGTAATGGGGAGATAGAAATACCAGGTTACTGCACTTTTAGAAAAGACAGAAATAGGTTTGGGGGAGGTGTTGCTGTATATGTGCAAAACCATATTCCTGTGAAGACCAGAAATGATCTGATGAACCCAGCTATAGAAGCACATAAACATGCACCAATGAAAAAATTCACCAGTCAGAAGTACACCAGCCCCATAGCTGGATAAAGAATTAAAATCTGAGATGGCTTGCAGCGATGAAATGAGAGGAATTGCAATAAAACGGGTGACTGTTTTTACTGGACCAAATATCGTTCACTCAGAAACAAGGCCACAAAAAAGTTTTGTCTCACCTGGATTATTGTTCTGTTGTATGGTCTAGTGCAACTAGAAAAGATCTTCATAAGCTGCACCTTGCACAGAACAAAGCAGCCCGTTAAGCACGTCATTGTTCACCCAGGACTAGTGTTGATAGCATGCATGATGCTCTTTTCTGGCTTAAAGTGGAGGATAGATTAATGTGCAATCTTCTTGTGTTTTGGGGGAATATTTTGTTTCAAGCTACATTTAAAGAATTTCATGCCAAGATTTTGTACATCAAAATCTTATACTTATAGTACAAGACAAGCAACACAACATCATATTGTAGTTCCAACACCCAAAACCACAGAGCTTCCACTCATTGGAGCTCACGACATGGTTCACTAAAAAAATGTCTAACAAAGTAAGGTTCAAAATGTCTTAAAAATGGATTGCTTCAGGTGAACGGGATCAACTCTGATATGACTTTAACAGTTCATTTTTAATGTTGTATCGCTGGTATTGTTGTTTTTAATGCTTTTATGTAGGTGTGTTTGTGCGCGCGTGTGTGTGGATGTACATATATGTATATAAATGTGTAAATGTGTGTGTGGGGGGGTATGTGATCTTGTGTAGTTTTTTTTTTTATTTATTGTATAGCATTTTGTTGTTGTTGTTTTTTTTGTTTGTTTTTTTTTTAAATTTTGTAGTCTGGACATTTTTTTTACATGGACCCCAGCAAGAGTAGGTGCTGCCTCGGCACCAACTAACGGGCATCCAAATAAAAAAATAAACAAATAAATCTCCAAAGCAATGCTGGATATAGTTCCAGGACCGCATCTCTAGGAGCTTATAGTTAATGTAATACCCCTCAAGATTTCCCAAACTTAAGCAAGCTATTGCTATACCACTGAATCGCTAACCTGAAGCCTGCAGCAAGGCAGAAACATGCCCACATCCCTATTTTCGGTGGTTCGGCTGAACCTGAGCAGAGACTTGGTTGTGTGACATCTGTCAGTGCCGAGGAAGGAATCCACTACCAATCTTCAGCCGTGACACAGCAACCGCCTTTGCCTATGATATGAAAATACTCCCTGAAGCAAGCTACACTAATTTGTTTTAGTCTGTAGCAGTGACCCACTTGCGTCCTGAAACGGTAGCCTACATGACTGCAGATGCGTGCCCAGGGGCCTATTTTCGGTGGTCGGCTCAGCCTGTGCAGAGACTTGGGGGTGTGACAGTGACTCTGTCCGAGGAACAAATCCACCACCAGTCTTCAGCTGTGACATAGCAACTGCCTGCGCCTGTGCCTTGATACGAAAATAGTCCCTGAAGAAAGCTGCACCAATTTGGTTTAGTCTAGGCAAACTGACGGAACAAATTTTCTTCATCGACCAAGAACCTATCTCAATGGTGCCTTGATACGAAAGTAGTCCCTGAAGCAAGCTGCACCTATTTGGTTTAGTCTGCAGCAGTGATAGTCCCTGAAGCAACCTGGACCAATTTGATTTAGTCTGTAGCGGTGACCCACCTGCGTCCTGAAATGGTAGCCTACACAATTGCAGACGCGTGCCCACAGGCCTATTTTCGGTGGTCGGCTCAACCTGCGCAGAGACTTGGTGGTGTGACAGTGACTCTGTCCAACGAACGAATCCACCACCAGTCTTCAGCCGTGACATAGCAACCGCCTGCGCCTGTGCCTTGATACGAAAATAGTCCCTGAAGCAAGTTGCACCAATTTGGTTCAGTCCAGGCAAGCTGACGGAACAAATTTTCTTCATCGACCACGAACCTATCCCGATGGTGACTGAAAAGCCAATCAAAAGTCTGGGAAGGTGGTACAATTCAAAACTTAAACATTCTGATCAGGTTCACGAACTACGGCAAGGACTCACCAAAGATCTGGAGACCACTGACAAAACCATGCTGCCCGGCAAGCTCAAGATCTGTGCCTGCAGTTTGGGTTATTACCTCGCATCATGTGGCCACTAACCATGTATGGCATCACCCTCACAAGAGTCGAGAAGATGGAGAGGATGGTCAGCTCCTACGCGAGGAAGTGGTTATGTGTGCCTCGGTACTTGAATAGCATAGCCCTTTACGGCCATGGGTTACTCGAACTACCTCTCACTAGCCTCACAGAGCAGTTAAAAGTGCACCAAAGCGAGGCTGCAGATGACCCTGGCTGAGTCGAAGGACACTGTAATCCAAGCAGCTGCTCCAACCCTGTCAACAGGAAGGAAGTGGTCGGCAAAAAGCGCAGTCCAGCAGGCACAATCCGCTCTCCACCATAGTGACATTGTGGGTCAAGTCCAACACGGAAGAGGGGGTTTTGGGCTTGGCGAGAGATGGCCCTGCTGGAGTAAGGCAGCCTCACAAGAACGGAGGAAGATGGTTGTCGCTGAAATCCGTCGACAGGAGGAATCCACCAGGTGTGCAAAGGCTGTGTCGCAGGTCAAACAGGGCCAGTGGATGAGTTGGGAGGGTGTGGGAAAATGAAAGATCAGCTGGAAGGACATGTGGGAGATGGAGGTGAGCAGGATAAGCTTCCTCATTCATGCCACCTGTGATGTCCTTTCATCCTTAAGCAAGCTGCACCAGTTTGGTTTAGTCTGTAGCTGTGACCCACCTGCGTCCTGAAACAGTAGCCTACACGACTGGAGACGCGTGCCCAAGGGCCTATTTTCGGTGGTCGGCTCAGCCTGCGCAGAGACTTGGTGGTGTGACAGTGACTCTGTCTGAGGAACGAATCCACCACCAGTCTTCAGCCGTGACATAGCAACCGCCTGCGCCTGTGCCTTGATACGAAAATAGTCCCTGAAGCAAGCTGCACCAATTTGGTTTAGTCCAGGCAAGCTGACGGCACAAAGGTTCTTCATCGACCAAGAACCGATCCCAACGGTGCCTTGATACGCAAATAGTCCCTGAAGCAAGCTGCACCAATTTGGTTTAGTCTGTAGCTGTGACCCACCTGCGTCCTGAAACGGTAGCCTACACGACAGCAGATGCGTGCCCACGGGCCTATTTTCGGTGGTCGGCTCAGCCTGCGCAGAGACTTGGTGGTGTGACAGTGACTCTGTCCAACGAACGAATCCACCACCAGTCTTCAGCCGTGACATAGCAACCGCCTGCGCCTGTGCCTTGATACGAAAATAGTCCCTGAAGCAAGTTGCACCAATTTGGTTTAGTCCAGGCAAGCTGACGGAACAAATTTTCTTCATCGACCACGAACCTATCCCGATGGTGACTGAAAAGCCAATCAAAAGTCTGGGAAGGTGGTACAATTCAAAACTTAAACATTCTGATCAGGTTCACGAACTACGGCAAGGACTCACCAAAGATCTGGAGACCACTGACAAAACCATGCTGCCCGGCAAGCTCAAGATCTGTGCCTGCAGTTTGGGTTATTACCTCGCATCATGTGGCCACTAACCATGTATGGCATCACCCTCACAAGAGTCGAGAAGATGGAGAGGATGGTCAGCTCCTACGCGAGGAAGTGGTTATGTGTGCCTCGGTACTTGAATAGCATAGCCCTTTACGGCCATGGGTTACTCGAACTACCTCTCACTAGCCTCACAGAGCAGTTAAAAGTGCACCAAAGCGAGGCTGCAGATGACCCTGGCTGAGTCGAAGGACACTGTAATCCAAGCAGCTGCTCCAACCCTGTCAACAGGAAGGAAGTGGTCGGCAAAAAGCGCAGTCCAGCAGGCACAATCCGCTCTCCACCATAGTGACATTGTGGGTCAAGTCCAACACGGAAGAGGGGGTTTTGGGCTTGGCGAGAGATGGCCCTGCTGGAGTAAGGCAGCCTCACAAGAACGGAGGAAGATGGTTGTCGCTGAAATCCGTCGACAGGAGGAATCCACCAGGTGTGCAAAGGCTGTGTCGCAGGTCAAACAGGGCCAGTGGATGAGTTGGGAGGGTGTGGGAAAATGAAAGATCAGCTGGAAGGACATGTGGGAGATGGAGGTGAGCAGGATAAGCTTCCTCATTCATGCCACCTGTGATGTCCTTTCATCCTTAAGCAAGCTGCACCAGTTTGGTTTAGTCTGTAGCTGTGACCCACCTGCGTCCTGAAACAGTAGCCTACACGACTGGAGACGCGTGCCCAAGGGCCTATTTTCGGTGGTCGGCTCAGCCTGCGCAGAGACTTGGTGGTGTGACAGTGACTCTGTCTGAGGAACGAATCCACCACCAGTCTTCAGCCGTGACATAGCAACCGCCTGCGCCTGTGCCTTGATACGAAAATAGTCCCTGAAGCAAGCTGCACCAATTTGGTTTAGTCCAGGCAAGCTGACGGCACAAAGGTTCTTCATCGACCAAGAACCGATCCCAACGGTGCCTTGATACGCAAATAGTCCCTGAAGCAAGCTGCACCAATTTGGTTTAGTCTGTAGCTGTGACCCACCTGCGTCCTGAAACAGTAGCCTACACGACAGCAGATGCGTGCCCACGGGCCTATTTTCGGTGGTCGGCTCAGCCTGCGCAGAGACTTGGTGGTGTGACAGTGACTCTGTCCAACGAACGAATCCACCACCAGTCTTCAGCCGTGACATAGCAACCGCCTGCGCCTGTGCCTTGATACGCAAATAGTCCCTGAAGCAAGCTGCACCAATTTGGTTTAGTCTGTAGCTGTGACCCACCTGCGTCCTGAAACGGTAGCCTACACGACAGCAGATGCGTGCCCACGGGCCTATTTTCGGTGGTCGGCTCAGCCTGCGCAGAGACTTGGTGGTGTGACAGTGACTCTGTCCAACGAACGAATCCACCACCAGTCTTCAGCCGTGACATAGCAACCGCCTGCGCCTGTGCCTTGATACGAAAATAGTCCCTGAAGCAAGTTGCACCAATTTGGTTTAGTCCAGGCAAGCTGACGGAACAAATTTTCTTCATCGACCACGAACCTATCCCGATGGTGACTGAAAAGCCAATCAAAAGTCTGGGAAGGTGGTACAATTCAAAACTTAAACATTCTGATCAGGTTCACGAACTACGGCAAGGACTCACCAAAGATCTGGAGACCACTGACAAAACCATGCTGCCCGGCAAGCTCAAGATCTGTGCCTGCAGTTTGGGTTATTACCTCGCATCATGTGGCCACTAACCATGTATGGCATCACCCTCACAAGAGTCGAGAAGATGGAGAGGATGGTCAGCTCCTACGCGAGGAAGTGGTTATGTGTGCCTCGGTACTTGAATAGCATAGCCCTTTACGGCCATGGGTTACTCGAACTACCTCTCACTAGCCTCACAGAGCAGTTAAAAGTGCACCAAAGCGAGGCTGCAGATGACCCTGGCTGAGTCGAAGGACACTGTAATCCAAGCAGCTGCTCCAACCCTGTCAACAGGAAGGAAGTGGTCGGCAAAAAGCGCAGTCCAGCAGGCACAATCCGCTCTCCACCATAGTGACATTGTGGGTCAAGTCCAACATGGAAGAGGGGGTTTTGGGTTTGGCGAGAGATGGCACTGCTGGAGTAAGGCAGCCTCACAAGAACGGAGGAAGATGGTTGTCGCTGAAATCCGTCAACAGGAGGAATCCATCCGGTGTGCAAAGGCTGTGTCGCAGGTCAAACAGGGCCCATGGGTGAGTTTGGAGGGTGTGGGAAAATGAAAGATCAGCTGGAAGGACATGTGGGAGATGGAGGTGAGCAGGATAAACTTCCTCATTCGTGCCACCTATGATGTCCTTCCATCCTCTCAAAACCTCCAGCAGTGGCTGGGCAAAGATCCATCTTGCCCCCTTTGCTCAATACCAGCTACACTCCGACATATCCTCACTGGGTGCCAAGTCAGCCTCTCTCAAGGGCGTTATACCTGGAGGCACAACCAAGTTTTATAATGCCTGGCAGCAACTCTGGAAAGTAGGAGAACCACCATCAATGCCTTGCCGCCCAGAAGAACCAGCTTTTGCATGCCTGTTGCGTTTGTTCGGGACGGAGAACACAGATCTTATAGATCCCAACCAAGGACCAGGATGGGAGAACTAGAGGTAGCATGGGACTGGCAGATGGTGGTGGACGTGGGCCAACGGCTAACAGTTCCACCAGAAATAGCCATCACCAACTTGAGGCCTGACCTGGTCCTGTGGTCCAACTCGCAGCGCAGAGGCTATTTGGTTGAACTCACAGTCCCTTGGGAGGATGCTGTGCAGGAAGCTTTTGAAAGAAAGAAACTGCAGCACACAGATCTTGCAGCGGAGGCTGAACAGCGAGGTTGGGCTGTCAAGATCTGCCCAGTAGAAGTCGGGTGACTTGGCTTTGTGGCAACATCCACAGTCAGGTTAATGAGGAACTTGGGCATCAGCGGATAAGCCCTACGCCAGTCAATCAAAGAAAAATCTAGAATGGCGGAGTGGAGTAGCCAATGGTTGTGGCTGAAGAGGAAGGACCTAAGCTGGTCTGCCAAGTAGACTGGTTGGACAGACACAGAGGGGGGTGGTTCTGGGACGCCAGAATCCACTGCTGAGCCTACTGGAGACGTCGTGGGCATGAATCAGTGAAACGTTGGTGAAAGTAGGAGCCTACTTGACAACCCCAGTGGTGTGTCTGTCCAGCCCCCTCAAAAACACCAGAGCAGTACAGTCTTTATGTATAGGTATGTGGTCGGGCGCAAGCTTGGCTCAGGGAGGAGGACGCCCCTGCCTTGCAGAGTCCGCAGGCACCTTGGATTGTTTACACCTCATCCTGTGTAATACGAATCTATAGCGGCAATTGTCCCTGAAGCAAGGTGCACCAATTTGGTTTAGTCTGTAGCGTTGACCCACCTGTGTCCTGAAACAGTAGCCTACATGACTGCAGACGCGTGCCCACAGGCCTATTTTCGGTGGTCAGCTCAGCCTGCGCAGAGACATTTGGGGGTGTGACAGTGACTCTGTCTGAGTAACGAGTCCACGAACCAGTCTTGAGCCGTAACACAGCACTGCCTGCACCTGTGCCTTGATACGAAAATAGTCCCTGAAGCAAGCTGCACCAATTTGGTGTAGTCTGTAGCGGTGACCCACCTGCATCCTGAAATGGTAGCCGACACGATTGCAGACACGTGCCCACAGGCCTATTTTCGGTGGTCGGCTCAGCCTGTGCAGAGACTTGGTGGTGTGACAGTGATTCTGTCCGAGGAACGAATCCACCACCAGTCTTCAGCCATGACACAGCAACCGCCTGCACCTGTGCCTTGATACGAAAGTAGTCCCTGAAGCAAGCTGCACCAATTTGGTTTAGTCTGTAGCAGTGACCCACCTGCATCCTGAAACGGTAGCCTACACGACTGCAGATGCGTGCCCACGGGTCTATTTTCGGTGGTCGGCTCAGCCTGCGCACAGACTTGATGGTGTAACAGTGACTCTGTCTGAGGAACAAATCCACCATCAGTCTTCAGTCTTGACACAGCAACCGCCTTCGCCTGTGCTTTTATACGACAATAGTCCCTGAAGCAAGCTGCACTCAGAGCACACACAGGGGCCTGCCAGTAAATTCACCTCTGAGAAAGAAGCCTTCATCTAAGTGACACTACACTGTGAATAATAGAGAAATAACACCCCAACTTCACCCATACTACCCTCCCTGTGTCTCTTTTTATTCCAATTTATGATCCCCCACAGCCTTTGTCACTATTGGTTATCACTCATGGAAGCTGCTTCTGTCCTTTCATGCTTCCTTTGGGAGACATTTTCAGAAAGTATAAGCTTAATTTCTATGGCTACGCTGACAACACGCAGCTCTATATTGCATTAGATCAGAGTGATGACAAAACCTTTTCTCATTTATCAACTGCAGTAAACAACTGCATGCAGACTAGTTTTATTAAATGAAATAGTGACAAATTTTACTGATGGATCTGCAAGCCAAAAGAGAATTTGTTCCTATCCAAATTTGGCAGCTTAGCCTTACAAGAGCCTCCTCAATTCATTCATTTACGGTATATTGTAACGGTGTGGCCGTTCTTATCCCAACTAGATGCTGGAAAACTAGTTCATGCATTTATCTCCACCAGACTATTGTAATGCTCTTTTCACTCATCTTCCAAAACAATCCACTGTTAAACTCCAGTTAATTCACTTTTAACTAGAGCAAGACACAGAGAGCACATCAGCCCAGTGTTAGCCAACCTGCCTCATCTCCTTCTGTGTTTCGGTATTGATTTGACACTTTTTTTTTTTAGTTGTTTACGAGGCTCTCAGTTGGTCAACACCGGCCTGCATTACTAACTCCTTGTTGTTTTATAATCTGTCATGGCCTCTTTGATCCTCTGCTGCTGATTTTTTTTTTTAGATACAAACTGTGACATAAATAAGAAAATCATGAGCCAGGCCATTTTTTAAAATTATGCACTACAATGAGGGAGATCCAGGCTCTTTGATCTTATTTAGTCAACACTGCTTTTAACTCTGATTTTTTTTTTCATATTTCTAATTTACTCCAGTTAATTTGCAGACATTGAAAGGTTTTTCTTAATTTTCCCTACATTTCTTTATTTCACTGTTCACTGTCATTCATTTTAATTTTAATCATTTTTATGCTGAAGAGTACTTACAGCAGCTTTTTCATTGGGGATTGTGTGTGTGTATCATGTGCCTTCGTGTACTTGAGAAAAACAAACAGCAGGGGGCGCCATGGCAACAGACTCTTGCAACGTCACATCTACTGGCCGGAAATAGTCAGCGGGACCCCTTGCAGGACGGAATGGCCGGGCTGCTGAAAAGGTACGGCTGGAGGTCATGTTAGTAGTGATGGGAAAATTAAGCTTCCTGAAGCAATGAGGCTTTCCAGCCCATTGCTTTGCCCTCAGGTTCACTACTCGAAGCTTCATTCAGTGCTCACTAGCCCCATCTGTTGCTAGAGTTAAACTATGACAGCCAAGTCATTCAAATAGATTTCAAATGTTATCACAATGACGAGTGCAATTAAGCAGTGACAGAAAATGAATGGATGGATGTTATCACAATATAGAATAGTGTTTAATCCCTGTACAATAACAGTAAAGTCTATAGTGTTTTATATAACTCTGCTCTCCCTTTTTATTCCTAATAATCATTTTCTATCCCTTCTTTCCCATTTTGGTTTGTGCTTTTCATGGCCATCAGTGTTTATTATTTATTGAACACATTAGGTGTTGTTGTGTGTTGGAAGTGCAGTGCTTAGGTGACACAGTATGTTAACAGGGGGGCAGGGAGGGGAGAGGGTAATCATTATAATACAAACTATGCTACGAACGCGCGAACCAAAATACCACCTACTACAACCCACAAATTGTTGTAGTTTTGTCGTGCTTTTATTTTGAAAAACGACACGCAAAATGAACCAGTCACATTACCTGTGTAATGTGAGGCCTCGTTTGTAATTGGTCACGTGGTTTTCAGCAAACCAACGCAAGCCTCAAAGCGGGGCTTCGTCAGACACGCCCCCTTCATACTCGGTACAACAACCTGTTAGTCATTCCTAGACATGTTATGAATACAACTGATTAAGTTCATTTTGTCTTCTATTGCGATATATGAGTGTTTTCTTCTATTCAGACAAAATTAAGAGAATGAGCTGTTCATACCTGCTTGAGAGGGTGTATGGATGTATGGATAAAAGAAGCTATAGAGATCAGGAAGCGGGCGGGCGGCACCATCAACCCGGACGAGGAGGCATACATAATTGTCTTGATATTTCAGCGTCATTATTTAGTGCACACACATCATACAAACACATCATAATCACACACCTGGGGCTGAACACACACTATTGTTATGACTATATGGCTCTGTAGTCAGGAGTATTCAGGTGTGCTCACCTGCTATGATTTAGGGAAAATCAAGATGTGACTCGATGCAAAGCTCATCATCTGACTAAAGGTTTGTGTCCTCTGTTCCTCCTCAGACCACGGGCCTGGTGGCCCTCGCTGTGGCCAATAATCCTCATGAGGTGAGAAACTAACAGCCAGACACCTAAAAACACATGATCACCGTCTCAAACAGCTTCCAGCCAAATTATTCAACAGTGGCTACTGATAGGTCACTGATGAAAACCTCACAAAATGAGATGAGGGAAAAAAATCTGAGAATACCGAGTTTTGTTACTATGTGGTTCATACCATGTAATTCAGTGCAATTAGGTTGAATTTGATTATTAAACATGATTTTGCATGTTAGCAGATTTTATGTTGAGATTTTGCAACTGAAGTGAGCCGTGTGTCAGAAATTTGCACTCTCCTGGACAGAAACTTACAAAGACCAGACACAGAGTCTTACAAAACTGTCACACTTTGTCTTTTAAAATATTTAATGTAGGTAGTGAAGCTATATTGTTAAGATGGTTTGCTTGTGATTCAGATTTTGTGCCAAACAGATGCAATGATAGATTGGAAAAATTGACCTCAAATGGTCTGACAAACAATCATACATTTGTCCATAAGGGGGTTCCAGAGTTTCTCTACAGGACAAATATGACCTGGACAAGAGGGATTTTTTTTATTTTTATTTTTTATGTAGCTTCAAATTCAGCATCACTTCAGTCGAAACCTGAATACAGTCTTATCAACAGAAGAATTATGTATTATCAAATTATACTTTGCAGCATCTAAATCCACAGCAAGCATTAAATTATTTCCAAAATGTATTCTCCAGTCTAGGTCTGAAAATACACTTTATATAAAAAAGAAATGGGAGAAGGAGGGCAATTTTAAAATTTCAAATGAGAGTTGGCAAAGAATATGTGAAGTGCAGTGGATTTCAGGTAGTTCGACAACATGAGGAGAGCTCTGTAGGAAAAATATTGTACAATTTTTAATAATTCCCTTGCAAAAAAGACATTTTGGAGATGGTTAGGGTTAGATGGAGTGGTAGTTGCTGGAGACACACTGCCAGGTTCTTGTCGCTTATTGGCCAGAAATACATAAGCATATTAATAATGAATTAGGAAGTAACATTCCTTTTTTGATGTGACACTATCTACTGAAAGATGGAGCTAAACTGACTAGACACATACTTTTGGCGGCAAGTAAAAAGGCGGTCACACGGGGACGGCTAAAATCATACCCTCCAATCTCTGGTGAATGGATAGAGATAATACATGAAATATAAATTATGAACGGCTGTTGTTTTCCTTCAGGATCCAAAAAGAAAAATTCTACCTGATACAGAACAAGTGGACTGAAAACATTAAACCAATAAGATCAGATTTGATTTGACTTCAAGGGCTCTAGTTTCGCAGACTGGGTGAGGAGTGGGCGCAGCACAGCTGCCCTTCGCCAACTGGGTGTGACCAGGTGGATTTTGCAAGTTTGGCGCTGGCGAACGGACTGGGCTTGCGGTTCAGAGCAGCCGATTTTTCTGGTAGAGACAAGACGAGACGAGACGAGACGAGACGAGACCAAGTGGTAGGCATTTCTCAGGTCCAACTTTGTGAAGATGGTGGCCCCATGGAGAGGTTCAAAGGCTGAGATGATGAGTGGTAAGGGGTACTTGTTCTTTATAGTGATGTTGTTTAAGCCATGGAAATCTATACAGGGACGGAGTGTACCATCTTTCTTCCCCACAAAGAAGAAACCCGCACCAAGGGGAGAATAATGCCAGCAGCCAAAGAGTCATTTATGTACTTCTCCATGGCCTCTTTCTCAGGACGGGAAAGGTTGTACAGCTTACTGGAAGGCAGGGGGGCTCCATGGAGTAGATCAATTTAACAGTCGTATGGACGGTGTGGTGGTAAATAGAGAGCTCGTTCCTTACTGAATACTTCACCCAGGTCATGGTATTCTGAGGGAATGGCTGACAGGTTGGGGGACTCTTGGTTGAGTGGAGCAACAGCGGCCTCCGTGGCAGGCAGAGCAGACTACAAGCAAGATGAATGACAGAAAGAATCAAATCAAATCAAACTTTATTTGTAGAGCACTTTTCATACATGAAATGTAGCACAAAGTGCTTTACATGTTAAAAACACCCCCCTCCCCCCCTCCCCACCCCAACCTCTAGACCCCCACCCCACGATTCTCTCTTACATACACACACACACACACACACACACACACACACACACACACACATAATGTTTGTTTGGCTGAGTACAGAGGAACCAGGTCAGGAAGCGCTGCCATCTGCGCTGGGGGCTGCCCACGGCCCAGGCCAGGACGCCACAGCTCAGGGGCCCACCAAACTACAGGTAGGCAGAGGATCCACAGCGCTGCAGCAGGGCACCGCCACAGAGCCCCCACCCACCCCAGCCAGTGAGCCCCACGAGAAGAGACATCCCAGCCCCAGCCGATAAAAGCCCCCAGCGCAGAGGGCCCCCACTGAGGAAACACTGGATATATGGGATAAAAATATGAAAACATATAAAATAAGAATATAAGAAGTATATATAGAAATAACGACATATAAAGTAAAAATATATAACATTAATAAAAGCTACTCCAGTTAATTGTTTTCCCTGCTGACCAGTCAATGTGTGGGTTATGCAGTTTCAACCAGGTGTGTCCCAGCACCAAAGGGGTAGATGGAGAGGGAATGAGGGTAAACTGGACATGCTCACGATGATTACCAGAGAGGACTGAAAGCAGACAAGAGGTGCGGTGGGTTACCTGAGCAAGAAAACTTCCATCCAGGGCATTAACTGTGAGAGGTGACTCAAGTGGCTCACAAGGGATATTTGCCTGAGAAGCTAACTCAACATCGAGGAAGTTATCGTCAGCACCAGAGTCAATCAAAGCTAGCAAAGGCAAGGAATCCTGATTCAAACAAAGAGTGGCTTGAATTTGCATGCGGGATGGAGACACAGAAGAGGAGATAGTATGGCTCACCTGTAGAACCTCACGTACAGGGGAGCTCCCTCTTTTGGCTGAAGTGGGCAAGTGGCAAGGAAATGACCAAGCTGTCCGCAGTAAATGCATTCTCCAGCTTTCATCCTCCATTGGTGCTCAGAAGGGGTTAACTGGGCTCCTCCTCGGATGGGGTCATATTGGTAGAAGCTTGGAGTTTGGATGGTGACTTGGAGACCGCGCCTGCAGGAGTCCAAGACAGGGAGTGAGAATGGCTGGATCTTTCTCTGCGGTGTTCACGCAGGCGGTTATTAATCTTTATTGCAAGAGATCAGATTCAAATGAGTCAGATTCATCTTTAACAGCCAGTTCATCTTTCATCTGATCACTGAGTCCCCGAACGAATGCCCCCTGGAGAGCAGCATCATTCCAGCCTGAATCAGCAGCAATTATCTGGAAATCCACTGAATATTCTGCGACACTGCGGGAACCCTGACGCAGGAAGAATAATTGTTTGGAGGCATCTTTTCCATGGATGGGATGGTCAAAAACCTGAGGTCAGCAGAAAAGGAGGAAAAGGAATTAAGTGAAGCAGACTGACTCTCCCAAAGAGCTGTGGCCCATGCCAAGGCATTTCCTCTCAAAAGCCCCATCAGATAAGAAACCTTAGCTTCCTCAGTAGCATAAGTAACACTAGTGAATACTGAAGCAGGAAGGACTTACATTTTCCCAGATCACCAGAGTAAGGTTCAGTATCGGAAACATGAGCCTCTCTCAAGGGGGAAACCATCTGAGCGGGTGGTGGTGGCGAAGGAGAAGGGACGGGTGGGCTTTGCTGGAGACAAGTGGTTAGCTGTGCTAATTGAGCTGAGATTGCAGTTAATTGGTTGCAGATTTGAGACACCTGGTCAGACATGAAGAGATTACTCACAGAGGTCTTTTAATTGTTGGTCATGCTGTCCAAGAAGTGTGCCTAGGGCCCTTTGAACTGGATCTGGTTCTGCTGGGTCCATAAGATTGTTCGGTTAAGGGCAATGACTATTTTAACCCAGAAGCAGAACGTGGACCAGTAGGCAGAGTAGATGAAGGTTTATTGTAAGGTAATGAGGAATAATGGCTATGGTGATGAAGAAGGTAGGTAAACGGATGGCAGGCAGACCACGGCTTGCTGGAGATGAACGGAGAGCTGGCAGGTTGAAGGAGATGTGGACCTGGACCACAGGAGATAACAATTAGTTCAAACCTAACACTAGGAAAAGTCTCACGAGAACAAACACTTTGAAGGCCGGAATGTATGTTACCACACTGGTAGACTGAGCAATCTGGCGAGGAGTGACTGGAGAGCTGGGGTTGAAATACTGCACACTGCCTTCACCACTGGCTTCACCTGGCTGAAGCCATCAGGAGTGGTGGGTGGAACTGTTGAGAGCCCAAGTGGATAGCCACGCCCAGAGACACACAAATAACAGGAGGAGAGAGAAAACACAGGAAACACTAGGAAGGGGAAAACATGAGAAACACAAGGGAAACAATGGGGAAAAAACCTGGATACTAGTCCCAGATCATGACAATCTTATAGTGACAAATGGAGAAAACAAGGAGTGGAGGATATAACTTTTTATTTAAATAAAACACAAGCAGGTAATGATACTTGGCTGCACCTACACACCTCACTGTTCATTGTTGTAGTTTTATGCAATATTTCATATTAGAATGAAGACTGCAGTTTGTTTATTGAATATGAGGTGAGAAAGGCAACCTGTTCATCAACTACATGTTCTGGTCCATTCATGATCATTTGGGCTTTTTCATAGCTTTGCTCCACTGCCCTCCTCAGTGTGATCAAATTCATTAAGGACAGATTAAGCACAAAGCAACAGTTTAAATTGTACAGTAACTTACAGTAACTAATAAAATATATAAAATTCAGTGTATAATTTAGTTGTTTTTTTTTTTTCCTGAATTTTGCTAAAAGAATCAAACTTTAAAATGACACAGTAGAAAGAAGCAGCATAAAAGCCAACAGTTTATGTTTAAAAAAATACAAAAAAAAGCTTCACCATGTAAAAAACCTCTTTGTCATGAAATGAGACCTTAAAAAGAATTACATATTGCTTTCTTTAAAGCACAGCATCTCCAGATAAATTGTAAGATATGCAAAGAGAATGACTGATTTATGTTTAGGTTACAGTATCACACTTTAGGATAAACTGCATCCTCAGCAATGCTACAGAGATTGTTGTTCCTGGCAAGTCGAAGTTATACTGCTTCTCCCCATGCAGTTCCCCAACTAGAAGCAGAAAAGAGTCACAGTAAAGATTTACATGCATGAATTGTTTGGATGAGTCTGGTCAGAAAATCTATACATTCATGAGATTCTGATCATGACATTGGGAGTTAGTGCACAAGACTTTGAGATCTGGATTCAAGGTGGATTTTGCTGATAACCAAAGAAACTGTGATGTAACCAGTGAGGGCGTCGTGGAAACTGAAACTGTCAAAAGATCTTGAATATGAATTGAAAATAGCATTTAGTGTTATGTTTTATTCAGTGGAAAAAGTCAGAGCCTTACATCAACTTCCTCAGGTGGACAGTCAGTGTTTGTTCACTTATTCATTTATTTATTGTAGCTATGTAAAGATAAAGGGGCTTCGCTCTTCACTCTTTTCACCAAGTTCACTCAGTCACTCTCTGTCTTAATATGTTATAACATGACTTGTCCACCAGATGGCATGATAGAGTCCAGTTTAAAATCTGCACATTTTGATGTTGTGGTCTCACCATATTGATCTTACATTTTTAAAATCCTTCCTCATTATTTGCAAGATCAGTCTGACCGCAAATAGAAAAATTTCAGTTTTGAGAAACAGTGTCCTTATTCCAGTTGAATTTATTGAGTGGATGTGAAACAGAGGGCTGCTGTCAGCAGTGTGTGACAGTGTGTGGGGACAGATTTCATGGCCACTGAAATCACTGAGATTTTGGACTGGACTGGGAGCCAAGTGACTTCAGACTTGGTGACATGGTGATGTGAAATCCACGTTTTGTTTTCCCATAAGGGTTCTGTTTTTCAGTCCACAAACAATGAACTAACAGTGACTTTAAGAGATTTTTGATGTAAAGAGAGTAATCCACCTGTTTTTCACAAGCCGGAAGTCGTTTCCTTGGTCAGTATCATAGCCCACAATCACTATAGCATGATTTACCTTTGGACTGCAGGCCAGGTAATTGTATACACCTGAAATAAAAATATTGTTGTTAATTTCCTACAGCGGGTGCAGTGTACATTATTATAATACAATATAAACAGTGACACCAAAGCCGGTCCTGGGAGGAACACATGTCTCATCTGCAACAATTCCTGCAACCTGTTCACCCTACAGATGGAGGCCTATGGAGATTAGATTAATTGTTAAAGTCAGAGTATGCGTTGGTTAGGGCCATCCAAATCAGGTGGATGTCCAAAATGGAAAGACCTATGGTATGTACATCCAGCAGGTGCATCTCACACTTAGAGACCGGGTTTAGCTGGTCTTTGGTCAGTACTACAATCCCATTTGCACTCAGAGAAGTCACAAATTAAATATGAGAGGTTAATGTGTCTAGAGCACATCACCTCCTTTGACCTCAGCAAAGGCTGTTGACAGGTGGCATTAGCACCAGATGCCTGTGAACTGACATCCTTTAGGACTCCATTTGGTGTACTGATTCAGTGTGATGCCATTTGGCTTCTGGGGGGGCACTAGCTACTTTTCAGAGACTAATGAAGAGATGTATCTGAGTTTTCAGCTGTCTACTTGGATGATGTGGTCATTTTCAGCTGGTCCTGGGAGGAACACGTGTCTCATCTGCAACAATTCCTGCAACCTGTTCACCCTACACATGGACGCCTCTGGAGATTAGATTAATGGTTAAAGTCAGAGTATGGGCTGATTAGGGCCATCCAAATCAGGTGGATGTCCAAAATGGAGTAACCTACAGTATGTACATCCAGCAGGTGCATCGTTCCTTGGTCAGTGCTACAATCCCATTCTCCCTCAGTGAAGTCACAAATTAAATATGAGAGATTAATGTGTGTACAGCATGTGGGTCATCTTTGCCTTGTGGTAAAGAGAGAAGGGGGCCAAGGGGGAGGGATTTGTGTACAGAACCAATTGCAGGATAGCATCACTGATGAAAAACCAGCTAAACCCAGCTTCTAATGTCTACCCCCTAACCATCAGCTTCTGTTTCCCAGAACCCAAAGCAGCGCTGGAGGCAATTTGTCAAGTTCCATTTGAAAAGGTGAGACTTCCTGTGAAACTTCAAGTCACTACATAAAACAACAACAAATGTATAATGCATGCTTAATTTTATATGACTGAATACATATATGGTAAAACACTGCACAATCTTATAGTGGACTTGAATATGGAATCCATAAAGTTGGTATTTATTATAACAGGATTGCTGAATGTCAATATTTGTGTATTATTGACCTGATAGTAGACTTGACCATTTGATTGCCATGTCTCAAGGAGCATGAGGAGACTGTTGGGCCCAGCACAAGCTCTCTGGCTTCTTAGAACGACAAACACACAGAGTCTCGTGTGCCGGCCACATCACAAACAGGTATTGTACACTGGAAACTGGAATGCTGATTTACAGTCACAGCCTGGTTCTGTCTGTTTTGTCTGACAATGATTGTCAAGCTCAGGTTGAGATTTGGTTGAAAATTAAACAGGGTGGCATTTAAGGTATCAACCTTAGTTGTATTTTGCTCTCTCGCAGATTTCTTTGAGTGTATCCCACAAGATTCAGATTTCAAGTCAGTGACGATTGAGTAGGAGGGTGTCTTTTTGCCCCCTAGCAGGTAGAGTCTATGGATCCCTATGTTAGTTGGTCTGTTCAACACTGAACTCCAAAGCTGAAATTTATTGGGAGAATTGCTATGAAATTCAGTGAGCACATTCACACCTGTTCTTTAGTACCAGAGTTACATCAAAATATCAAACATCTCAAAATTTATTTGGGCAAACTGTTGTGAAATTTGGAGAACAAATTCATGTCACCCAGAGGATAACTTGTGAGAGGGTCCTATCTTACTTCATTCTGCTTTCATCAACCCAGGTGATGGAAGAGGACAAGCCGTGCGCTCTGATCTCAGAGCTGTGGAGCGAGCATGCCTACCTGAAGGAGCTGAGTGACCTGCTGAAACAACACTTCCACACCATCAGCTACAGAGAGTTCCTCCAAAATCCTGCTCTTCATGCCCCTAAAATCCAGGCTATTTTCATGTGGGCCCCAAGTTCTGCAGCTGAGCCCTCACTGCTTCGATCCCTTCCCTCCCTGAAGGTGATCGCCAATGGAGGTGCGGGCATCGACCACCTGGATCTGCCGTTCATCGCCAGTCTTGGGGTGAAGGTCACTAACACACCGGGTGTGGTCAGCGATGCCACTGCAGATATTGGAATGGGTTTGCTTCTGGCATCAGCACGGAAGATTGTCCAGGGTGAGATCAACACATGAACCAAGCTGAAAAATATGCCACCACTCTGACCCAATACACATGTCCATTCAAGCCCAAAATTTAACCAAGGGCTACAGCTTTCTTGAACCTAACGAAAAAGATTTCACATTTCAAAGGTATGTTATGGTATATTTATAGTGCCTCAGCACCATCTAGTGACTATGGCTGTCTGCATTTATACACAGGCTCAAGTGGTTGGGAATTATAGTATATTCCTACACCACAACACAAGTCAGGCTTACACGTAAGATTAGAAATGTAAGGGGCTACAAGTTCTATCAGTTCAAGTAACATACATATGAAACAAGTTGTTGTTGAAACATGTTGTAATAATGCTCTGCTATTATTTGCAATAAGTAGGATGAGCAAACAAAATACAACATGACAGAACAAAACAACTGGACTGGCTTGGCTTTTTTTCGAGCTCAAAATCTCGGCAGCCATCAAAGTAATTGTGGATTGACTGGAGTTGATTGGCAACTCTTGTGAACTGCCACTGCTGTGTTATGGTCATTTGCACATTTGTATAAGTAAATTATTTGATTTTGATAAATTCATAACTCAGCAACCTTGCCATAAAAGATTTTATATTACCATTAGAGCAGCAATACGAGGTTATAACAAATGTTTGATGGCTTTAAATGTATTTGGTCCTTTTTCATAGGTCACCAAGTAGCTGTGGACCCTAAGACTAATAATTTATCATCCAATCTGATGGGATTTGAAGTCACAGGATCCACTCTGGGAATCATAGGAATGGGACACATTGGCTACAAAATAGCCCAAAGAGGCAAAGGCTTTGAGATGAAGATCCTGTATTACAACCGGAGCAGAAGGTAAAAGCAAATAGTTTGGTATAGCTCGGTAAACCTGGTTCTTGATATAAGGATATGTATTATATATATTATATATTATATATTTATAAGGATATAAAAAGAGCAGGATAGAAGGTCAAGTGCTCACCTGCTCCAAGTCACCTTTATACTGAACAAACAAGTAGCACAAAACTTCAGCAAAAATAAAGGTGTTTTCAAACTGTTGAATGCCCGATTCTGATCATCTACATACATACATAGGTGAAATACATACATCAATATATAAAATGATCTTGGTGTGTCCAAATTGACATGAATGTTGCCCAGTTTCATGTGAGTTGTTTTTGAGGATGGAGCTCCTCACAGTGATAACTTTAAATTACATTTTGAATGAAGGTATTTTGGAATGGTTTCACTCAGCATAGCTGGTAGAATCTCAGGTAGCCTTGGTCACACTTTAATCACAATGCAGTCTTACTGTTACAGAAATGTGACTCCTTCATAGTAAAGTAGGGAATCAATGAGACTCATCCCCTTTTTCTGCTGGGCCCTGTTCAGAAGTGATGAAGATGAGAGGGCGGTGGGGGCGACTTACTGTGAGAACATGGACGACCTGCTGAGGAGGTCGGACTTTGTCATGTTGGCTGTGAACCTGACCCCTGAAACCACAGGTCTCATCGGCCAAAGAGAGCTGTCTCTTATGAAGCCCACAGCAACTCTGGTCAATGTTAGCAGAGGTGAGCATGAAATGTTTCCTAGACAATACTGATCCTGATTAAAAGCTTATTATTTGTTGCTGTATGATGAAAACCAGGTCTTTAGCCTAATAACGCTCTTTCCACATGTCAGGTCTGGTTGTGGACCAGGATGCCCTGGTCAAAGCTCTGCAGTCTGGGACGATTCATGCAGCAGCCTTAGACGTGACTCACCCTGAACTTTTACCAAGGTTTTGTTTCTCTGAAAATACACTCACTTCAGTTTGAATTACTGTCACTTTGTCATATGTTTGCAGTTCAATGTAGTAACTGTACAGGAGTTTACTTTGCCACAGCAACAGTTAACATGGTAGCAGAGTCCATACTAACGTATGGTACACTTTATCCAATAGAAAGTCATCAGTCCCACTCTTTCATTCACTGACCATCTAATGACACTGAAGGAAGTAGGAATGAGTTGTGACTTAGACCCAGCAGCTGTTTGCTGGCTGCTAACAACTCTACTGCTTCATCTTGTGCAGGGATCATCCTCTCCTCGGCCTGCTGAATGTGCTGATAACCCCTCATGTTGGCACCGATACCTACCAAACAACAAGGAGGATGGTGGAGGTGATGGTCGAAAATGCCCGGGCTGCAGTGAATGGCCTGCCAATCCCAAATGAAGTGAAACCTCAATGACAAAACTATTGAGCACTGAGAGACTTTTGGTGGCTCAGAAAGCTGAAATACTTTTACTGTCCAATACTGCTACTAATGTCCTGCCCTCTGAACAAGATTAATTAAGTAAATTGAGCTAAGTTAATTAAGCAAAATGAATTCATTAATTTGCAATTATTTCCATGCCAATATATGTGTTTCTAGCAATGGTTCATTGTCACCACTAGGAGGCTTTACTGTCTGAAAAAAGTCGGTCAGTGACTTAACAGTTTCTAGATGTTTGGCCCTAGTGGGGATCTGACAGTGGCATGGTTTTGTAGCCGGTCAGCTTTGTTTTGGTGGTATCTTATAATTAATCTTTGAAGAGTTAAAGAAAAAAAAAAAAACTGCAGTCCTTTTTGTACTTGATGTGTCACTGAAGAAGTTTTTACTTGAGTAAATGACAGATTAGTAGCTCTGATGTGCTTTTCTGTGGCTTATTTGTATCTTGTTGTGATGCTGTTGATAATCATGATCACTAGCAGTAGTCATATTTCACACGTTCTCCATACTTACCGTGTGTTACATCTGGGAAAATACTTGAATTGTCTTTGTATTCTCATTTCATCAGGCCATGTGTCAATATCTGTTTTTCTGAGCTAAAATTTGTGATAAAAGCTAAAACTAACAATTCTATCTTTTACAAGCTCCATAATATTGAGAGTAGTAGTTGTATTGGCTATCAGTGCTCTGAGCTGAGTCAAAGCTATGTGACAGTGCACTTTTTGCTCAATTATGTGATCGAAACAATATTCAGAAACAACTAGATTTTAAATGCTTTGCAGGCCGGTGCACATATTTTATTATGAATATTATTATTGGTAGTTACATTATTATGACATTCATTAAGGACAGATTAAGCACAAAGCAAAAGTTTAAATTGTAGAGTAACTTACATTAACTACTAAAATATATCAAATTCGGTGTATAATCAAAATTTTTTCCTGAATATTGCTAAAAGAATCAAACTTCAAAATGACACAGTAGAAAAGAAAGAAGCAGCAGAAAAGCAAAAAAAGACAAATAAAAGCTTTACCACGTAGAAAACGTCTTTGTCATGAAATGAGACCGCTAAAAGAATTGCATATTGCTTTCTTTAAAGCACAGCATCTAGCATCTAGAGGCAATTTACTTCAGGGTAAACTGCAAACTCAGCAATGCCACAGAGATTGTTGTTCCTGGCAAGTCGAAGGTATCCTGCTTCTCCCCATCCAGTTCCCCAGCTAGAAGCAGAAAAGACTCACAGTTAAGATTTGCATGCATGAATTGTTGGTTCAGTCTGGTCAGAAAATCTATACGTTCATGAGATTCTGATCATGATATTGGGATTTAATGCACAAGATGTTGGGATTTGGATTAAATTTCCATTTTAAAGCCAGGAGGTGCAAAAATGTCTTCAGATCAAAAGTTTTGAGAAATAGCATCTGTTATTCCAGTTGAATTTATTGAGTGGATGTGAAACAGAGGGCTGCTGCTGTCAGCAGTGTGTGACAGTGTGCAGAGTTCATGGCCACTGAAATCACTGAGTTTTTGGACTGGACTGGGATCTGAGTGACTTCAGATTGTAGCTTTGAAGCCTGGAGTGGTAATAAAGCACAGGGGAGGGAACGTGAAAAATGAAGCAGTAAAAGTCCCATTAAAAATCCTATGTGACTTGTACTATCGTGAAATAATGTAAATTCACCTGTTTTTTTTTCTCCCACACATCACATGTGAACTATTTTATGGTCAGTTAACATGGTGATGTGAAATCCATGTTTTGTTTTCCCATAAGGGCTCTGTTATTCAGTCCACAAACAATGAACTAACAGTGACTTTAAGAGATTTTTGATGTAAAGAGAGTAATCCACCTGTTTTTCACAAGCCAGAAGTCCTCTCCTTGGTCTGTACCATAGCCCACAATCAGTATAGCATGATTTAGTATGTAATTATGGCAGTCCGGGTCATTGTATACACCTGAAATAAAAATACTGTTGTTAATTTCCTACAGCGGGCACAGTGTACATATCATTATTATAATACAATATAAACAGTGACACCAAAGCTTCCAGGAAACATTGCCACCAGCTTCTAGTCAGCTTCTAGGTGAAAAGTTCATGTTAACCTCACCATCCACCTTTTGAAATGTTGCTTTATTATGCATCAAATATACAATGTAAAATGAATGGTAATTATTTTTATATATTAGCTTATATTAAAGTAGGCCTACAAGTAGAAAACTCATCATAATTCAAATCACAACTCTACTTTGCTCAACCTTTAACACAATAAATGATGATATCAGCATTGCAAATGTAAACCTTTGGCACCCTCAGAAACTTTCAGTCCCCAGACAATAAAATCACAACCTAGTTAACCGTAGTTAACCCTAGTAACCCCTTAACCTAGTTACGGTGAAAAAAGTGGTGATACTGCTATGTGGCATATCATGGCACTTCCAAATTTTGTTTTATTTTTTTCCCCAGAGGACCAGGTTCAGATAAGGTATTTTAGTATTTATTTGTTTTTCAGATACACTACATCTCTAAGGGAGTAGATTAAGCAGATTCTGTGCCTGAAATATTTAACTCTCTCACATGTTAAAAATATGATGGTGGCCTTAAATCTTTTGAAGAATTTGAAATGTATGAATGTAGCTGCTTTCTTCCTTGAGGATCACTGGTACCAATAACCTCACATTGAATCGCCGACTTCAGTTTCAGCCTCACCTCCTTCGTAGAAATGTAAGGTCCTCAGGTTGGCGTTAATAGCAGCAGAGATTGGCCCCACTGTCGCCACAATGTACTGCAGAATGTTCTCATCTCCTTGAGGAAGGACCTGGAAACCAAAGCATTCTCCGGCCTTTCCCTCGCTGGTGTAGCGACATTTCCCTCGCTTTGGGTGGTGACAAACAGAAACAAAACTAAAATTCAGAACACATGGTATATTTCTGCAATAAAATGTAGCACATTCCCATATTGATTGTGTTGCGACTGTTTGCACACAGTTATGGTTACAGTCTCTTTCTGCACCTTCCTCTGCACATATTTTGAGAGTAATTCATTTGCCAAAAAAGACAAAACTGACAGCATTATCATTACTATTGTAATTATTTTCAGATTTTATCTATCTATCTATCTATCTATCTATCTATCTATATGTGTATATATATATATATATATATATATATATATAGTAATAATATCGTTATCATGAATTCTTTTGGCCATGATAATTATTTAGTGACCTAATGCATATCATTAAAAAGAGATTTTAATTCTATATATTTTGGTAGGTTAAATCTTCGCTCGCAAGGACCACACTAAGTTTGTAATGGTCTCAAAAGAACAAGAGAACACAGTGTAGGTTGGCTCAACTGGTTAGCTTTGAATCACTTCAGAGGTGTGAGAAGTGTTGCTTGATTGTTGAATGGGAAATGACTGGGAATATGTGCTGCGTAGAGAAGAGACTGGTGTCTTGAACAGTGCTGGATACGACACCGCATGAACAACGCGATGGACAGGCAGTTGGGTTGGCCTTTGTTGATGATGACTACAACTGTTGGGTTGTCTGAGTCTCTGAGAATATTGACATGTGGGAGCATTCACGATACAAGTTGGCTGCAGCTACAATTGGGCAGATTTTGAAGAAAGCAAAGGACTTGACCCAAAAAATTTGCTTGCAAATATCCAGGGGCGATTCTGCTGCAAACCACCTTCCATTTGTTCATGTTGGAGAGGAAGTTGAGGCACATGTGCAAAGTGTTGTGGCTTGAACTGGTCAGGGTGATAGCATCAAGGAGGGATGGGACAGTCGAAGCGGGTGATGACAGCAGATGTGAAATGAAGGCACCACCTTGAGGAAAGAGGTGTAAGGTAGAGGACAGAGAAGAGTTGCCGTTTGCGTCGCATGGGGTCAGGAGATCAAAAGGCTGATTCAGTTGAGCTTCTCAAGTGGGAGCGATGCTTGCAGTAGTTTATGTTGAGTGTGATGCCAAAGCATTCGAGGCACATTTTTCTTCTGAGGACAGCACAACTCTGGGATCTGTGAAACTGAGGAGGAGTAACAGGACCGGGGCGAATGGTGATGATGGGGTGGGAAATGACAGAGAAATCAAGCAAGTTATACAAAACTATACAATACTGGATACTTACTGTCCCCTACGCGAAAATAGCACTGCCCCTCCCCCTGTGTCCACTGGACTGGCCGACATTGAACTTTATGTGCATGTGTGTCCTTCCACTTTCCGGACAACTGTTCATCCAATCTACCTCAGAGCTGAACCTGCACTCCCTTGGGTCCCGAGCAATACACCTGCTCAGTTTGAAGTTGATTTGATCACACAAACACATGCATCCAGACATAGATTCCTCCATTTATAGTGAGATTAGCACAGTGCCCGTTAAAATGAAAGTGTTAGAGTATACTTGTGTTTTGGGTGCAAAGGCTCTCATGAAAATGTTATGGGCTCAATGAAGTCAAAGCGACGTTTAACATGTATGGATAAGCCCCAGATTTGACATCCCTGAATAGTACAACCTGGAGTGAGGCAGTAGACTGTCTGGGGGCAGCACTGCCCTCACATTTGAGTTCTGGCTTTTGCGGTCTGTCATCATAACATTAAGAGTAAAATAATAAAGCCAATTTTTGCAGCTTTTGAACCATAAATACTCATATATGACACTACAGTGCGGAGGGTCCAAAATATAACAGCAATTCACCATCACATACAATGAACTTCATAAATATTTAGGAAATGACTGGATGCTTTGGTCTTCAACTAAATGCTCAAATAGTCAATGTGAAAATAAAGATGTCTATAATTCTATTTTGAATTTACTGTGGCAATATTCAGTCTTTCTTATGTTTTAATTATCAACTGTGCTGTAACATTTTGAGGTCAGTGTCTATGCTATTTTTTCCATTTGGATAAATACTGAGGTTTACCTTCTCTTCATAGGGGTAAGACTGCTCCGAGTCGATGCCTCCATTTTCGATGATATATTTGTAGGCTGATGTCATAAATCCCCCACAGCAGCCATTGTTCCCATCGTTGGTGCTGCAGTCCACCAGGTTCTGCGGGCTCAGCGGGATGAGGGACCCTGTTTTCTTCTTCATCTGGCCCTCAAGCGCTCCTACAGCACTGAATGCCCAGCATGACCCACAATACCCCTTTCAAACAGAGAAAAACATTATGTTGAACGCAACAGGGTAAACTGAAAGCTGATTCTCTTATCTCACAACATATCCTCACATGACTTATCGTTACTTATCATTACCTGGTTTTGGACTGGACTGACCATGCATTCCTTCCTCCAGTCCACACTTGAGGGTATTGGTGCATCACTCACTTGCTTGGAGGTCCAGTTTCTAAAATGATTTGGGTCTTTCATCTTAAAGCCATTCAGCTTCTCGTTGACTTCCTCTGCTGTCTGAATAGAAGAGAGGGCTCATAAAAGTATGAAATGCAAATGATGGTCACCTTTGTTGCCGCGCCACAACAAGGCCGACACCCCGCCTGTAGCTCATCTCCCCTTTGCTTGACAAACCATCCCCTTGTCCTCAGTCAGCAGTCAGTGTACCACATTTGTCTCTCACCTGGACTCCTTTCAGCCACGTTTAACACCTCGGTGATGCCTCCTTCTGACAACTCAACAACATTTCAACATTTCCCCTCCCAGCTCGTATCAAGTTCATTTTAAGTCTTAGGCATCCTAATGCAGAGGTTACTCAGCCAGTTTGTGCCATGTGCATGGAAGCCACTGAAATGTTTTTCAGTTAGTCCAGATAAAGGTTTAGTCAGTCCAAGTTCAAAGTTCAGCCATGACTACATTTCTCATTTGGGCCCAACTGAGAAAAAGATAAAGAAACCATATTTTCCAGGCATAAAACTTGAAACTTTTGCAGGAGAAAAATATACCATGTCAGCCAAGTGGTTGAGTCCCATCGTGAAGGTGTGCTGTCCTGCTGAGGCCTCCTGGTTGTGTCTCAGCACCAGCTGCAGATTCTTCTCCCAGACCTCCCTCCTGTACAGGCTCTCACTCTGAAACAAACACACTGACTGCCTGATCTGATGCTGCACTGGTGAGTGAGTGAGTGTGTGTGTGTGTGTGTGTGTGTGTGTGTGTGTGTGTGTGTGTGTGTGTGTGTGTGTGTGTGTGTGTGTGTGTGAGTGACAAAGAAAGAAAAAAATACCTGATTATTATAAACCTTCTGATGCTTGACTTTCCATTCCTCCCATTGTTTGTTTAATGCAGAGGAAGACTGACCAAGAACCCCCGAGGTGAAAAGCAGCACCACACACACACTGTGCATGCTGCAGAGGCACAAAGAACATCAGTCACATTAATGATCTGCTATTGTTCTTATGTCATTATGACCATTTTGAAAAATCACTCACAATTTGGACTGGCATATTTGAACAGTGGTTGCAGAGTTTTCATTTGATGTTTACAGGAAAAATAGAATGCTTGATGCTTAATGCTTGAGTTTTTTGAAAAATAGCCTGATCACCTTTACATTTAAGGCTTAAATCAAACACACTACAAACAGTAGCAACATAAACTACCCTTTCTCAGGCCGATAATAGGATTGGCTTGTCTACTATCACATCAGTTTCTGTTTCAACTTACTAGTTTGACATTTCTCCAGCGACGTTCTCTGTCTGTGGTAGAAATAATCCTCTACTTACTTTTAGGTTAAAGACCAGTTGTGTTGAAGATACTGAACCAAGTCTGAAAAAGCAGGATGTCACAGTGCATATTTCAGAACTCAGTCATAGGTAATACTGTAGCCGCTACAGTCTGACTACAAACGACAAGAAGGAGCTTGTAACACAAGATCCTCTAACAAGCTGATCTTTAGGTCTGTCCTTTTAACAATTTAAAGACTTCGATATCAAGTAATTGTCCTATGCTGTCATGTGTATTTCCCACATGAAGAAAAGGAAGTTTGAATCTTTTTTTTAAATCTTGTCCTCTCTGAGCCTCTGTCTCAGATCATTTAGGTGTTCTTACAGGTATCTATCTGATCTTAGCCCTCTAATCTATAGGACTAAATCTTGACTTGAGCTGGATTTTGACTCTGTCCATCCAAACCACCTAAATACATCACTACAGACAATAGAAACCTTACCCTGCTGTTGTCAAGTCTGGTATGTTTGACCAACTGTGTTGGAAGGATGGTTTTTATCTCTGTAAAAGAGGAACGACAGTTTCCTGGCACACTCCTGATATTTGATACTTACTCAGAAAAACTCATCAGATAACTAGAGTTTCGTGTGAACCTAATTTCAAACCTACTGTGCACTATCCAAATATCATCATTACCCTTCCTGCTGGTGGTTTCTCACATGCCTCCCTTGTAACTTTCTGAATATGTATTTTTGTAATCTCTGTTGTGGTTACCTGGACAGAAAGTCAGCTTTATCTATATAATGTCTCATTCAGTGCTTTACAATGTTAGAGAAAAAAGAAAATGAAAACAATCTAAACAGACAAATGAGACCATGGACATTACAAAAAATATTACAAAAACACTTTGTCGACTGTAATGCCAAAAAGCAAAGGAGGGCCTTCAGCTGATTTGAAACAACGCTGAACTTGCATGAAACACTTGGTTTTGTGGTGTATGTAGCACAGCAGTCAGACTGTAAATGTTGTACATGTTTAAACATTTACTTTTAGGACAAAGTTTGCCTTCATTGCTTGATGTTTCACAAAAAGTGTTCGTGCATCATGGTTTCATATCAGGCAGGCCTGCATAAGATCATATCATGCTCAGAGCACGATGCTGATAAAATGATCATGTCACACAAAATAGATTGACATCTTCCACATTTATGTCAAGATCAAAAAAATAACCTTTGTCTACTGATCACAGTCGTTAGTACAGTCAGATGTTCATGAGCCAACCAAATGATTTTGCTTCCCAGTTGGGCAGTAAAATCACAGGCTGCAAACAAACTCAACTGTCCCATCACTATAACAGAGCAGTGCAATGGTTGAGTAACAAAATTTCAGATGATTACAGCCATCCTCTACATCATTATTTTCATTTACTACCGTCAGGGCAGAGGTATAGAGTCCCCTGTGCAAAGAATAATATTTACAAAATATCATTTGTTTCAGTTGCCATAAAATATCTCAATCAGTAAGAATAACCACCTTGAAAGCCAGCCTGCTATCTCAGTGTACAACATCTTATTTAAATCCTACCTCAGCACAATGCACTTTATACTTATGTGAATTCAGGCACTACATTATAGGCTAACAAATGGAATTTAATTTCAAAAATGAAAATGGTTAAACTTGAATGTCTGGGAATATTGATTGGTCCGAGTGCAACCAGGCAGATTTAAAATAAACATACAATTGTAATTATGTTTCTGATATACCAAAAAATAAATATCAGATAAGTGAAGAGACAAATGAAATTGATGTTCCTCAGGTTTAAGGGTAATCCATCTGCACTCGTTTATCAATACTTGATCACATTATTGTATTGTTCTATGAGATTCAGCAGGTGAACTCTGTCTGTTTTGTCTGACAATGAGTGTCAAGTTCAGGTTGAGATTTGGTTGAAGGTTAAACAGGGTGGCATTTAAGGTATCAGCCTTAGTTAAGTTATAAGGGAGACCGGGGCTGGCTGACACACTTTTTACTCTCTTGCGGATTTCTTTCTTTGAGTGTATCCCACAAGATTCAGATTTCAAGTCTGTGACGAGAATGCCGCTTCCATTGGTGAGCTAACCACACAGGTATGTATTGAGTAGTAGGGTGTCTTTTTGCCCCCTGGCAGGTAGAGTCTAAGGATGTCATTCTGTCAGTAGGTCCATCTGTTCAACACTGAACTCCAAAGCTGAAATTTATTGGGAGAATTGGTATGAAATTTGGTAAACACATTCACACTTGTTCTTTATTACCACAGTTAGATCAAAATATCAACATTCTCAACATTCATTTGGGCAGACTGTTGTGAAATTTAGAGAACAAATTTGTGTCACCCTGAGGATAAACCCGGTCAGCATTGGTGATCTCATGTCCTTTCCTCTAGTGTCACCATCAAGGCCAACACTGGCAAACCCCATTCTCCCATTACTTGCATTCCTGTGACATGGATCAACCCTGCAAGGCACCAGAGACATAGTGCCTATGCTAGTTTTTATGAAAATAACAACACAGCTCCCTCTAGTTGTAGCAGATATATGCGCTGTGGCAATCAACAGAAGGTAACAGAAGGTAAAAGCTAATAGTTTGCTACTGGTCAGAAAACGTAGTTCTTAAAGCACATCATAGAGATAAAACCAAACTGCTCCAAGCCGCGGAGTTCTATGCAGCAACATAAAGTTATCAAGTGTGGTTACTGACCAAATGTGATGTACTTTTTGCTACATAAATTGCAATTTATCATGTAGGTTATGTTATTAACCACTAACAGATTCTCTGAAATCAAAGAGCTTCCGTGAGACCATGTCAACACTGAGACCTAGACTATTTAACATCCAACTAATTTATGCACAGATTTCAGATTTATTTTTTTAAAAAAAGAGTCTTGCAGACAAGGAGAGAAGATGTGACAGGAGAGGCTTGTGACAAGCCTTCTTGACAGGCTGATGTCTCCATAACTAACAAAGTATGTCATTAAAAAATGTGTCCCTGGAAATCCTATAAAGAATAAACACATATGAAGATGAGACATTTCCTTGAGGGACTCCAGATGTTACATGAGCCCATTGGCTGTATGTGTTGTCCACAAGTACTCACTAGGTCCTGCCATAGAGGTGATCAAGAATCAAAGCTATGTCTCAGGGGTCTGAAATAACTTCACTGAACTGCTGCATCAGTGTTGCATGACTGACCCTATCAAAAGCCTTATCAGCCAGCGGCATCCAGATCTCTGTGCAATCACAAAAGTCCCAAGGATCAGGATTACAGTGTTTAACAAGATCAGTTGTGGTTAAAGACTTCTTTTGGAAGGGAAATTGATCTTTTACCACTGAGAGATTGAGATCAGTTTCCTTTCTGCACACATTTCTCCAAAAGCTTAGCTGCTACACTTGTTAAGGATGTTCATCTGGTCTGGTTTTATTGATTTGTTCCAGGATTCTTTGGGATACTGATACTGAAGGACTGAATGAATCATTGAAGAGATGAGCAATGACTGGAGCTCGATCTCCAGCTTTTTTTCTGTCATTCATGGCTTGTCTGTTATTTTAACTCTTTAGGCATGCACGTTTCCAACATTGTTGTGGCGAGGGCCTCCACTTTGTTTTCAGTCCCCTCAGCTGAATACAGATGGTTCCAGTCAGTCATGGCCATGTATAGCCCTAGTGCCTCCTTAGTGGTAGGATTCACTGTCCTTGTACATACAGACTCCTTCTTTGGCCTGTGAAAATCACCTTTGGGCATCTGATACGATCTGATATGTCCAGGGTGTTGTTAAACTGTACAATGTTATATATCACAAGATTCAAAGTTGCATCCTCTCGTGATTTTTACTAATCAGTACATTCACTTTTAAAGTAAAGTAAGGAATCAATGAGACTCATCCCTTTTTTCTGCTGGGCCCTGTTCAGAAGTGCTGAAGATGAGAGGGCGGTGGGGGCGACTTACTGTGAGAACATGGACGACCTGCTGAGGAGGTCGGACTTTGTCATGTTGGCTGTGAACCTGACCCCTGAAACCACAGGTCTCATCGGCCAAAGAGAGTTGTCTCTTATGAAGCCCACAGCAACTCTGGTCAATGTTAGCAGAGGTCCGCATGACATGTTTCCTGGACAATACCGATCCTCATTAAGAGCTTATTGCAATCCCAATTCCAATGAAGTTGGGTACGTTGTGTAAAACGTAAATAAAAACAGAATACAATGATTTGCCAATCCTTTTCAACCTATATTCAATTGAATACACTTCAAAGACAAGATATTTAATGTTCAAACTGATAAACTTCACTCATTTTGAATTTGATGCCTGCAACACGTTCCAAAAAAGCTGGGACAGGGGCATGTTTACCACTGTGTTACATCACCTTTCCTTTTAGCAACACTCAATAAGCGTTAGGGTTAGGGTTAGGGAAATGAGGAAATGAGGACACTAATTGTTGAAGCTTTGTAGGTGGATTTTTTTCCCATTCTTGCTTGATGTACCACTTCAGTTGCTCAACAGTCTCTGTTGACGTATTTTGCGTTTCATAATGCGCCACACATTTTCAATGGGAGACAGGTCTGGACTGCAGGCAGGCCAGTCTAGTACCTGCATTCTTTTACTACAAAGCCACGCTATTGTAACATGTGCAGAATGTGACTTGGCATTGTCTTGCTGAAATAAGCAGGGATGTCCCTGAAAAAGACGTTGCTTAGGTGGCAGCATATGTTGCTCCAAAACCTGTATGTACCTTTCAGCATTAATGGTGCCTCCACAGATGTGCAAGTTACCCATGCCCTGGGCACTAACACACCCCCAAACCATCACAGATGCTGGCTTTTGAACTTTGTGCTGAAAGCAATCTGGATGGTCCTTTTCCTCTTTAGCCCAGAGGACATGACGTCCACAATTTCCAAAAACAATTTGAAATATGGACTCATCAGACCACAGCACACCTTTCCACTTTGCATCAGTCCATCTCAGATGAGCTCGGGCCCAGAGAAGCCAGCGGCGTTTCTGGGTGTTGTTGATATATGACTTTCGCTTTGCATGGTAGAGTTTTAACTTGCACTTGTAGATGTAGCGACGAACTGTGTTAACTGACAATGGTTTTCCAAAGTGTTCCTGAGTCCACGTGGTAATATCCTTTACAGAATGATGTCGGTTCTTAATGCAGTGCCGCCTGAGGGATCGAAGGTCACGGGCATTCAGTGTTGGTTTTCGGCCTTGCCACTTACGTGCAGAGAGTTCTCCACGTTCTCTGAATCTTTTGACTATATTATGGACTGTAGCTGATGAAATCCCTAAATTCCTTGCAATTGTATGTTGAGAAATGTTGTTCTGAAACTGTTGGACTATTTGCTCACGCAGTTGTTCACAAAGTGGTGAACCTCGCCCCATCCTTGCTTGTGAATGACTGAGCCTTTTGGGGATGCTCTTTTTATACCCAATCATGACACTCACCTGTTTTCAATTAACCTGTTCACCTGTGGAATGTTCCAAACAGGTGTTTTTTGAGCATTCCTCAACTTTCACAGTCTTTTGTTGCCCCTGTCCCAGCTTTTTTGGAATGTGTTGCAAGCATCAAATTCAAAATGAGTGAATATTAGCAACAAAAAACAAAACAAAACAAAACAATAAAGTTTATCAGTTTGAACATTAGATATCTGGTCTTTGGAGTGTATACAATTGAATATAGGTTGAAAAGGATTTGCAAATCATTGTATTCTGTTTTTATTTACATTTTAGACAATGTTCCAACTTCATTGGAACTGGGGTTTGTATTTGTTGGTGTATGATGAAAACCAGATCTTTAGCCTAATAACGCTCTTTCCACATGTCAGGTCTGGTTGTGGACCAGGATGCCCTGGTCAAAGCTCTGCAGTCTGGGACGATTCATGCAGCAGCCTTAGACGTGACTCACCCTGAACCTTTACCAAGGTTTTGTTTCTCTGAAAATACACTCACTTCAGTTTGAATTACTGTTACTTTGTCATATGTTTGTGGTTCAATGTAGTAACTGTACAGGAGTTTACTTTGCCACAGCAACAGCGAACATGGCAGCAGAGTCCATACTAACATATGGTACACTTTATCCAATAGAAAGTCATCAGTCCCGCTCTTTCATTCACTGACCATCTAATGACACTCTACAACTCTACTGCTCCATCTTGTGCAGAGATCATTCTCTCCTGACGAATGTGCTGATAACCCCTCATGTTGGCACCGATACCTACCAAACAACAAGGAGGATGGTGGAGGTGATGGTCGAAAATGCCCGGGCTGCATTGAATGGCCTGCCGATCCCAAATGAAGTGAAACCTTAATGACAAAACTGTTGAGTACTGAGAGACTTTTGGTGGTTCAAAAAGCTCAAACACTTCTATCTACTAATATTTTTACTAATGTCCTGCCGTCTGAACAAGATTCTTAATTAAGCAAAATGAATTCATTTTGTTTGCAATTACTTCCATGTCAATATATGATTCTGTAGCCAGTCAGCTTTGTATTCGTGGTATCTTATAATTAATCTTGTGCAGAGTTAAAAAAAAAACAAAAAACTGCCATCCTCTCAAGATTTGTCACTGAAGAAGTTTTTTCTTGAGTAAATGACAGATTGGTAGCTCTGATGTGCTTTGCTGTGGCTTATTTGTATCTCGTTGTGATGCTGTTGATGATCATGATCACTAGCAGTAGTCATATTTCACACGTTCTCCATACTTACCGTGTGTTACATGTGGGAAAATTCTTGAATTGTCTTTGTATTCTCAGTTCATCTCATTCTCATTCAGTTTTTTTTTTTTTTGGCTAAAATTTGTGATAAAAGCTCAAACTAACAATTCTATCTTTTACAAGCTCCATAATTTTGAGAGTAGTAGTTGTATCGGCTATCAGTGCTCTGAGCTGAGTCAAAGCTATGTGATAGTGCACTTTTTGCTCAATCATGTGATCGAAACAATATTCAAAAACAACAAGATTTTAAAATGCATTGCAGGCGGGTGCACACATTTTATTATGAATATTATTATTGGTAGTTATAGTAGTAACTCTCTGTTATGCATCCACTTCCCCGATCATCTACTTCCATGACTGACTCTATCAGTCTTTATATGATATGTCCGGTTCCAGGGTCCCTTTTGTTTTGTTAATACTAGTAACTATTCCCACTAGTTCTGATAGGTATTAAGTAATGATTTTATTTCTGTTGCAGTTTTCAAAACCTGGGCTAAAAAGTGCTTTACAACAGAATAAAGTTTACAAAAATACATTTGTCTGTAATAAGAGTCTAGTTCTCTGTATAAGTGTTGGGTAATAGAATCACTACAGCATCTTACAAGAAGTGACAAATGGAGAAAACAAGGAGTGGAAGATATTCCTTTTTATTTAAATAAAACACAAGCAGGTTATGATACTTGGCTGCACCTACACACCTCACTGGTCATTGTTGTAGATTTATGCAATATTTCATATTAGAATGAAGACTGCAACCTGTTCATCAACTACATGTTCCATTCATGATCATTTGGGATTTTTCATAGCTTTGTTGCACTGCCCCTCTCAGTTTGATTAAATTCATTAAGGACAGATTAAGCACAAAGCAACAGTTTAAATTGTAACACTTACAGTAAGTAATAAAATATATAATATTCAGTGTATAATTTAGTTTTTTTTCTGAATATTGCTAAAAGAATCAAATTTAAAATGACACAGTAGGAAAGAAAGAAGCAGCAGCAGAAAGCCAACAGTTTATGTTAAAAAAAAAAAAAAATACAAAAAAAGCTTCACCATGTAGAAAATGTTTTTGTCATGAAATGAGACCTCAAAAAGAATTGCATATTGCTTTCTTTAAAGCACATCATATACAGGTAAAGTGTAAGATATGCAAAGAGAATAGCTGATTTATGTTTAGGTTACAGTATCACACTTTAGGATAAACTGCAAAGTTGGCAATGCCACAGAGATTGTTCTTGTTCCTGGCAAGTCGAAGTTATCCTGCTTCTTCCCATCCAGTTCCCCAGCTAGAAGCAGAAAAGACTCACAGTTAAGATTTACATGCATGAATTTTTGGTTCAGTCTGGTCAGAAAATCTATACATTCATGAGATTCTGATCATGAGATTGGGATTTAGTGCACAAGACTTTGGGATCTGGATTCAAGGTGGATTTTGCTGATAACCAAAGAAACTGTGATGTAACCAGTGAGGGCGTTGGGGAAACTGAAACTGGCAAAATATCTTGAATATGAATTAAAAATAGCATTTCCTGTTAGATTTTATTCAGTGGAATAAAATCAGAGCCTTACATCAACTTCCTCAGGTGGACAGTCAGTGTTTGTTTATTTATTCATTTATTTATTGTAGCAATGTAAGGATAAATGGACTTCGCTCTTCACCAAGTTCACTCATTCACTCTTTCTGTCTAAATATGTTATAACATGGCTTGTCCACCAGATGGCATGATAGAGTCCAGTTTAAAATCTGCACATTTTGATGTTGTGGTCTCATCACATTGATCTTACATTTTTAAAATCCTTCTTCATTATTTGCAAGATCAGTCTGACCGCAAATACAAAAATTTCAGTTTTGAGAAACAGCATCTGTTATTCCAGTTGAATTTATTGAGTGGATGTGAAACAGAGGGCTGCTGTCAGCAGTGTGTGGCAGTTTGTGGGGACAGATTTCATGGCCACTGAAATCACTGAGTTTTTGGACTGGACTGGGAGCCAAGTGACTTCAGACTGTAACTTTGAAGCCTGGAGTGGTTATAAAGCCCAGGGGAGGGAAAGTGAAAAATTAAGCAGTAAAAGTCCTTTTTGACAGCAGGCCGGGTCATTGTATACACCTGAAATAAAAATATTGTTGTTAATTTCCTACAGCGGGTGCAGTGTACATTATTATAATACAATGTAAACAGTGACACCAAAGCTCCCAGGAAAAGTTGCTTATCAATGCTGTTCCCAAACCAGATTTTACTCTATGTTGTCATCTTAACCGTAATCAAACGGTGCCTGACCCTAATTCCAGCTTTAACCAACATTAACAGTAATTGTTCATTTGACAAGGGATTGAGTCACCTCTGCTCTCATGTCAGAAACTGGTGGTTGAACAGAGCTCTGGGGCGGCCTCTCCCCCCACACACACACACCACATGTTTCCAGCACTCATGGTGTGTGAGCCGTTGTTGACTGGAGTGGCTTGCAGAGTCCTGCTCCCCAGCTGTGAAACCTCTTTCCACCTGTCTTGATGCCCCACACTTTGGTCAGAAATCATGTGGTGGTTCCCTTTTGGGGCTTCACACACAGATGGCCCTGCTCTGAGAGGGGGGGCTGGAGCTCAGCAGCAGATTATAGATCCTCTATCAGACTTAAAATGAACCTGATACGAGCTGGGAGGGGAAATGTTGAAATGAAGGGGATGGTTTGTCAAGCAAAGGGGAGATGAGCTACAGGCGGGGTGTCGGCCTTGTTGTGGCGCGCCAGCAAAGGTGACCTCTGTATTGTTGTCTTCAATGGGATGAAGCTGTATGTCGTCCAAGCTTGTGTCTCTGCAAGGCAGCTGTTCAAATTTGATGAGAAGCAGAGGGGCGAAGGGCAGAGTGAACACCAGAATGAAATCCTGTGCTTGTTGATGTAACAGCTGAAGGGGAACATGGACCACATAAAGAAGAATGTGCCAAAAGCCACTGTTCTACTAAAAATGTAGGAGGCAGAGAGTGTAATAGAGTTGTGCCAGTGCTGGAAAAGACAGGCGTGCTTGAAAGTGTTTGAACGCTCCATGCAGGTCCAGGTTGGTTACTTGGACAGAAGGTCAGTTTTATCTATCTAATGTCTCATTCAGTGCTTTACCAAGTCAGAGAAAAAAGAAAATGAAAACATTCTAAAGAGAAAAATGAGACCACGGACATTATAAAAAATATTACAAAAACACTTTGTCATAATGCCAAAAAGCAAAAGCGGGCCTTCAGCTGATTTGAAACAACACTCAACTTGAAACACTTGATTTTGTGTTGTATGGAGCACAGCAGTCAGCCTGTAAATGTTGTACATATTTAAACATTTACTTTTAGGACAGTTTGCCTTCATTGCTCCCCTGAGACATTGCTTGATGTTTCACAAAAAGTGTTTTCGTGCATCATGGTTTCATATCAGGCAGGCCTGCATAAGATCATATCATGCTCAGAGCACGATGCTGATAAAATGACCATGTCACACAAAATAGATTGACATGTTCCACATTTATGTCCAGATCATAAAACTAACCTTTGTCCACTGATCACAGTTGTTAGTACAGTCAGATGTTCATGAGCCAACCAAATATCTTAACAGCCAACAATTTTTAGAACAGAAAATCAGAGGCGTGATCAGCTGGCCACTTGGCAAAGTGGGCCGTGGAGTTGGCTGACTTAACAAGGACAGTCCAAATTTACCACTAATGATGCTAATTTCTGTCAGCATCAAGCTGATTTCTTCATTTAGCTTGAACAACTAGCCACTTTTTTTTTTTTTAGCCATGCTCACAAAAGGCAGGCTGCAGTAGTTGTGTTACTGAGACTTCACCATTAGCCTTAAATCTGCTGCTAGGACCTGAATTAATGAATTGTTCATTTTCCCTCCATCTTCTTTTTGCTATTCACAGTCAGGGGATGCTGAAGCCTCTCCCAGCATGCACTGGGCAGAGTCCCAGTCCATTATCACTCATGAAATAATTGAGAGCCCCCTGGCAATGAAAATCTCCTGCACCAGCGATGTGTAAAAGGTTTATTGGCATCTTTAAGTGTTGTTTTATGCACTCCAGACAAGGAAAATGTTGAGAGCATTTGAATGTTTTGGTGATGACCAGAGGCCTTAAAACAAACATTTAAACTTGTTAATCGAATCTCCACCGTTCCACATTAGTTTAAAAAAAAAATCCTCAGATTGTAACATTGCATAGCTTTGTGACTGACCTAAAAGCCAGAGGGTTTATCACAGCTGCGGCACTAAACAAGGCTTTGTTTTAGAGGTTGAAGTCGTGGCTGCAGCATTGAAGTATCCATAATGGTGGTTAACAATGTCCTGAAGGGTGTTATTTCCTTTGCACAATGGTTACCAGCATGCCTTGTACACAGTCTAAGTTTGGTACACAGTAGTATCGCATGTAAACACACACACAAAAAATAAAGCATATCCACTAGCTTCCAGCCTTAACCCAACAGATGGCCTAGCAGCCAGCGATCCATGATTAGCTGTGATTTATGGGAATTATCAGCAGGGCTGGCTTGTGTCTTTGACCAAGCAGGTTGCTCAGCTCCACGTATACCTCAGAAATGATGACTGTCCAGTTAATACCTTCCAAAATATATGGAACAGGATTAGGGTCACATGAAAATTAAAAAAAAAAAAAAAAAAAAACCTGAGATTCAAAGTCAAAATTCTGAGAATTCAGATAAGTTTTACTGGGATGGATATTGAGGTCACATTATTGCCAAAGCCATGCTGCAAAATCACTGTCTGAACTATTCATGTGATGATGTGTAAAGAAAAAAATACTAAAAGTGTGACAAACAGCCTGTGCAAGAAAGCATATGATCTTAAAAAGTATTCATAACAAAATCTAATGAAACAAGCGAACAGTGACATGAAAGGAGTGCTATCACTGGTTTCCCCCCTCAGCTATGGCAAGCAGAAACACATTTTGCTGCCAAAAGAGCTGCATCAGAAATCTCTCCCAAAATGCACATCCCTACATTTTGTGTATTGAAGATTTTGTGGGCAAACAACACTGGTTTTGTGCAGTGGTGTCACTAGGCCCATGCCTAGCCCCTCACAACCCCTGGTCATAAAACAGTTTACTTCATAGGTGTCATTTTGTTTTTATATATGACAGGTGCTTGAATGCAGGCTAACTTAAGTTTCTGACTTGCAAACTTAAAAGCTGCAGCTCAGTTTTCTTGTGAAAATCCAAAAATTCAAGGGGAAAAGGGAAATGAGCTGAAATTAAGAACACTCCCTTAACCCTCCTGTAACCTTCAGATTTACCAACTCCAGTATCTTAAACCTCGTGAAAAGCATTATAATAAAAATTGTTACCCACGTTTATGTGTCTTGTTGACTATGTAAGTAGTCCCTTACATAAAACATAACCTTGTGGGAATCAGGTTTTTCTCCCCCAAATGTCACATTAACTATCAGTGGTTATGGTACTACTACAGGTGTGCTGATGTTCGGTGAGGGCCCTAAAGAAAATTTGAAGTCAGTTTTTTTTTTTTTTTTTTTTTTTGATGATTATAAACGACATGTTATAGTTCCTTAGTGTCATCCAAACCATCTAAAGCAAATGTGTGTAAAATCCATTAACACCTACAGCTACAAAATGTGTCCAGGACATTGAAAATATATGTTAATTAGGAAAAGTCAAGAAATATGAGGCTAAAAACAAACAAACAAACAAACAAAAAACAAATAATCAAACAAACAAACAACAACAACAACAAAACTGTTTTTCAATATATAATTACAATCATTCCTAATACAGTTTTATGCATATTTTCCGCGAGTTTTTGATAATTCTATCACGTTCTTTTTTCCGTTATTATTATCAATTATCATTAGTCATTATTAATTTCATAGTTATTTCAGTTTCCGTTTCCCCACTTTTTTTTTTTTCTTTCATGTGACACATTGGGCCTGGCCGCTAGACAGAGCGCTGATGATGGAGGCAGAGCCGTGCGGGCCTGTGTGCGGGCCCACGGCGCCTGTCACAAAGGCCGCTGACCGAACCTCGCACCGTTCGGTTTGGCCTTATGAGGTCACACAACCCGAAAAACGTCATCCTCTGTTGGATGTTGGTTGGCATGGCAATTAGTTGTGGTTCTGAGTGTGCAGCGGTGGTGGTTGTGGTCTCGGGAGTTCAGCGTTTCTCTAAACTTGAGAGAAAGCGTTTGGCCTGCGGTGCTGCAGACGGGACTATTTTCGGTGATCGATGCAGCCAACGCAAGGACTCGGTTGTGTGTGACACTGTGATCCAGATCGGCGCGGAGGAACCACTGCCGACCTGGTAAGATGATGCCGACTTGCTAACTTCTTGCTGACCTGGTGTACAAGTTCACGGCTGTGCACAGGTGAATCTGACATCAGACGTGTGCCGCTGAACTTTGGCGTCTGATCGGGAAAACAGGGGATTGGGGTTGGTTGGTGGTCACACTGCTTATCACAGCCACACTAGAGGGCGCTGTGACATGATGTTGAAATGAAAGAGTTGGCCTGACCTGTTCATTTTGCACGGGGAATTTTGTGTAGCACACAGAAAACATTCACGTCAGGAGATGTTTTGTAATTTTTATGGGTCAGAGTAATTTTTTCATGTTGGTGTTGTTTTTGGTATTAAAAGCATGTAGGTTATTAGTCATTTAAAAATCGATCACTTATTTAAAAAAAAAAAATCAAAGGTAATTGCTTTGATTTGAGTCAGCTTTTAGCTAGCAAGCTTAAGCCTATTGTGTTAAGTTCATTTTTGACCCGTTTTCAACTTTAGATTTGTTAAAATACCTTTTACATTTTCGTATTGAAACAAGGCTTTATGATATCCTCAGAAACAGCTATTTTAACGCAACAAAATAAATTGTGAAAAGTTTTGATCATTTTGAAGGTCTCCAAAACAAAAAGTTACATCTGTGGTGTTACAGGTCAAATATAACCCGGCAGAGAAGAGTACACACACACACACACACACACACACGCACACACACACACACACAACACACAACCTCTTTCTGTCTTCCTCTCTAGCACACAAACACATGCAAACACACACAATTGCTTTACTCATGGCTGTGCATCGATTTTGATGATGTTGCACCATTTGCAATGGGTTTCTACTGTTAGGTGTTGTGGGAAGCTGGATGTGCACATTTCACCTTTTTTATGTGATGTGTAAGTGTCACTGTGTCACAAAATGTGACTGGGCAGGTCAGTGAGGTACAGATGCCATCTGCATATCTTGCCAGTGTTGCCAATGATCAGTTTGAAAGTAATATTCTGATTGTGCACACAGAGACACATTATATTGTCAACATTGAATTTGAGAGAGAGAGACACTTGCCCTTGTTCATTTTCTTCTTCATTGTCAATTTGTGTTTGCTATTTTGAGCAAAATAAAGTTTAGGTTTCCGGAAAAAAAAGGACTTTTTACCTTCTTCCTGACGTAAATCTATAGGTTACCGGTCAATTTTGACCGATAACACCACAGATGTCACTATGATTAATAATAGTAAATACAATATATAAATGAATTAATCAATGAATTAATAATTCTGGGCGGCATGGTGGTGCAGTGGTTAGCACTGTCGCCTCACAATGAGAAGGTCCTGGGTTTGATTCCCACCCAAGGTCCTTTCTGTGTGGAGTTTGCATGTTCTCTCCGTGTCTGCGTGGGTTTCCTCCCACCTAAATTGCCCCTAGGTATGACTGTGTGTGTGAATGTCAGTGTTTGTCTGTCTGCCCTGCGATGGACTGGCAACCTGTCCAGGGTGTTTCCTTGCCTTCGCCCTGTGAGCGCTGGGATTGGCTCCAGCACCCCCCTGCGACCCTAGTGAGGATAAGTGGTTTAGAGGATGAATGAATTAATAATTCGAATATTAGTTTATAAGAGTCAGATAACATAATTATCCATTGTCTTCATTGTATGAAATGTAATGGAGTGAATTCAAACATTTTTATAATTGAAAACGAGTAGTATCGTAAGATGAAAGGTCCATAGGGCTAACGAATAGGAAATTGAAAACACTGTTTACATAAATATGGATGCAAAATAAGTTAGTGATCAGGTTTGTAAAATCATGGATCAAATTTGACCCGCTAACACCACAAGTGTCAACAGCTTTCTAACACATTTCCACATTTCAAGGGTTAAAATGTTTTGTCAGGATGTCCTCATGTACTCATGGCTATTCAAGTTACTTTGTTGAAAAATGTTGGACATATAGGCTCAGTCAAGGCCATTACTTCTTGTGATATTTTTTCTTCTTGATTGTTTTTTTAAGTTGTGGTAGTTTTAATGGGGTTAAATGAGTCCAGGACAGTCGGCATAGCAAACGTTATAGTTCATAACGTCTCATGTGTTTCTGATTTTACACACACACATACACACAATAGATTCAATAAAGATTAGTTTTTTTCATCTCTGTAAATTGTTTCATTTTACTTCTCATTTCAGAGGATCATTCAAACAAACAGTCACCTGGTTCCGGTTTGTGTTTTAAATACAAGGGATATTGATGAGCACTATTATACAGGCAGGATTTTTTTTTTACGTATTTGGTGATTCTATCTTAAAAAACTAAAACATTACACATGATTTTTAAATCACATTTTTTTTCACTGAAACCCCATTGATAGCTATATGGACAACCAACCCCATACCTTGTGACAACCAACGCCCATGATGGGGATGGTTGTCACAATGTCTCAGAGTGTCTTTGATGGTTAATTAGGCTACTTCTTATTACAATAACTTGTAAAAATGAAAGGAATACCCGGTAAAAGGCAAGACCTAAGAAGCTAAAATGCAGCACAATACAAGTTAGAAGAATTTTTTTGGATGCAAAATCAATTCTGGCCCATTCTCTCCCTATCTCCCTCTCTCCCTCTCTCTCTCTCTCTCTCTCTCTCTCTCTCTCTCAAAACATCAGAAAGGTCACAGGTTGAGGTAGTTTAAGGACGTTGAAAGAGGGGGGGATGTTGGCAATTTGATCTGAAACAGTTCTCCCTTAACAGGATGTTCATCTACCGATCTTCAAAGGCGATGCCAGTGTCCCATCCTGCTATCCAACGACCAGTGAGTAGCCAGTCTCCTTTTCTGCCTTCTTTTCACTCTCTATTTTTCTTTGCTCCCCATCACCTTTGCAGTCTTAAACATAAAATCCAGGCACTTCTGTCAATTTTGAAAAGTTATATAATGACAATATCTGAAACACACTTGGATGCCTTAACTGGTAATGGGGAGATAGAAATACCAGGTTACTGCACTTTTAGAAAAGACAGAAATAGGTTTGGGGGAGGTGTTGCTGTATACGTGCAAAACCATATTCCTGTGAAGACCAGAAATGATCTGATGAACCCAGCTATAGAAGCACATAAACATGCACCAATGAAAAAATTCACCAGTCAGAAGTACACCAGCCCAATAGCTGGATAAAGAATTAAAATCTGAGATGGCTTGCAGTGATGAAATGAGAAGAATTGCAATAAAACGGGTGACTGTTTTTACTGGACCAAATATCGTTCACTCAGAAACAAGGCCACAAAAATGAATAGACATAAAAACAAAAACGTATTATCAAAACAAAATTAATCATTCAAAGCATAACAGGAAGAAACTATGGAATACCTTTAATAATTTTCTTGGCAGATCCAAAGCAAACAATCCTTCCTTTATTGAGTCAGAGGATAAAATCATTAGTTTTGTCTCACCTGGATTATTGTTCTGTTGTATGGTCTAGTGCAGGGGTCGGGAACCTATGGCTCGCGAGCCAGATGTGGCTCTTTTGATGATAACATCTGGCTCGCAGATTTCGGGTTTTAAAATATTATCGTTTGTTTAAATCCATCCATCGATTTTCTACTGCTCATGTCTTGTTCAGAGTTGCAGTTGCATGAGCGATTGTCTATTATTTTAATTGGATGATAATAGCCTACGTTGGCCGTTACTGGGCCGTTGCTGGGTGCACAGGTACACGCCCCCTTTTGCATCAGTTGGCTCGGTCATTAGCTCAAAGCTAACCCTTCGACGGAGAAGATGGCGAAAAGAAAAAAAGATGACGAGTATCGTACATTTCAGGACGAATGGACTGAAGAATTCGCCTTTGTGGAGAGAGCAGGTTCTGCGGTATGCCTAATTTGCAATGACAAAATTGCATCGATGAAACGGTCGAATGTAAAGCGGCACTTCGACACACGCCATGCCGCCTTTGCATTGAAATACCCTGCGGGAGACAGCAGGAAGAAAGCGTGCCAAGAGCTACTGAGCCAGGTGCAAGCTAGCCAGCAGCAACTCCGCCTCTGGACTCGGCAAGGTGACTATAATTCCGCTAGTTTTGCTGGATCTTTAGCAATAGTGAAGAACGGAAAACCATTCACAGACGGCGAGTATGCTGAAACGTTCATGCTGGATGTAGCCAATGAACTTTTTGATGATCTTCCGAACAAAGACAAGATAATCAAACGGATACAAGACATGCCTCTGTCGGCAAGAACGGTTCATGATCGTACCATCATCATGGCAAACCAAGTGGAAGAAACTCAAGTGAAGGACATAAATACAGCGCCGTTTTTTTCCCTGGCTTTGGATGAGTCCACAGACGTAACTCATTTGGCGCAGTTCAGTGTGATTGCAAGATATGCTGCTGGTGACACACTGCGCGAAGAAAGTCTGGCTGTTCTGCCAATAAAAGGGTCCACAAGAGGTGAGGATTTATTCAAATCTTTCATGGAGTTCGCTCATGAAAAAAAACTGCCTATGGATAAACTTCTCTCAGTGTGTACTGATGGTGCTCCGTGTATGGTGGGGAAAAACAAAGGATTTGTGGCACTTCTCCGTGAACATGAAAAAAGACCCATCCTAAGTTTCCATTGCATTCTACATCAGGAGGCACTTTGTGCTCAGATGTGTGACGGGCAGCTTGGCGAAGTGATGTCGCTGGTCATTCGTGTGATCAACTTTATTGTTGCCCGAGCCTTAAATGATCGCCAGTTTAAAGCACTGCTGGATGAAGTTGGAAATAACTTTCACGGTCTGCTTTTGCACAGCAATGTGTGCTGGTTGTCAAGAGGGAAGGTGCTCAGCCGTTTTGCGGCTTGCCTGAACGAAATCCGGACTTTCCTTGAAATGAAAGGCATCGAGCATCCTGAGCTAGCGAAAACTGAGTGGCTCCTCAAGTTCTACTATCTCGTGGATATTACCGAACATCTGAACCAGCTCAACGTGAAAATGCAAGGCGTTGGAAATACAGTGTTATCCCTTCAACACGCTGTGTTTGCTTTTGAAAACAAGCTGGAGCTCTTCATCAAGGATCTTGAAACAGGTCGCTTACTACATTTTGAAAAACTGAGAGAGTTTACAGATGCATGCACAGCAAGTGAGCCCACTCAAAACTTTGATCTCCACCAGCTAGCTGGCTTCACATCCAGTCTCCTCCAGTCGTTCAAAGCGCGCTTTGGAGAATTTCGTGAGCACTCCGGTCTTTTTAAGTTCACCACCCATCCAAACGAGTGTTCACTGAACACAGCCGACCTGAGTTGCATTCCTGATGTCTCCCTGAGAGATTTTGAAGCAGAGGTGGCTGACCTGAAGGCCTCAGAGATGTGGGTGAATAAGTTCAAGTCACTGAATGAAGAGTTGGAAAGAATTGCACGACAGAAAGCGGAGTTGGCGAGCAAGCACATGTGGACAGAAATGAATAAACTTCAACCCGAAGACGAGCTGATTCTCAAAACTTGGAACGCGCTTCCAGTCACATACCATACACTGAGGCGTGTGAGTATTGCTGTATTGACAATGTTTGGATCGACGTATTCATGTGAGCAGTCATTTTCACATCTCAAAAACATCAAGTCCAACCTACGATCACGTTTAACGGATGAAAGCCTCAATGCCTGCGTGAAGCTTAACCTCACCAAGTACCAACCAGACTACAAAACCATCAGTAAATCCATGCAGCACCAGAAGTCGCATTAATGGTGAGTATTATAACAACATTATTTAAAAGAATAGATTAAGACGCTTGTTATGCTCACATTTAATTGAATTCAGTCTTAAAATATATTATATGGCTCTCACTGAAACAAATTTCCAAAAATTGTGCTTTTATGGCTCTCTGAGTCAAAAAGGTTCCCGACCCCTGGTCTAGTGCAACTAGAAAAGATCTTCATAAGCTGCACCTTGCACGTCATTGTTCACCCAGGACTAGTGTTGATAGCATGCATGATGCTCTTGTCTGGCTTAAAGTGGAGGATAGATTAATGTGCAATCTTCTTGTGTTTTTTGGGAATATTTTGTTTCAAGCTACATTTAAAGAATTTCATGCCAAGATTTTGTACATCAAAATCTTATACTTATAGTACAAGACAAGCAACACAACATCATATTGTAGTTCCAACACCCCAAACCAGTGCAATCCAGAAAACTGTTTTGTACAGAGCTTCCACTCATTGGAGCTCACGACATGGTTCACTAAAAAAATCTCTAACAAAGTAAGGTTCAAAATGTCTTAAAAATGGATTGCTTCAAGTGAACGGGATCAACTCTGATATGACTTTAACAGTACATTTTTAATGTTGTATCGCTGGTATTGTTGTTTTTAATGCTTTTATGTAGGCGTGTGCGCGTGTGTGTGGATGTACATATATGTATATAAATGTGTAAATGTGTGTGTGGGGGGGTATGTGATCTTGTGTAGTTTTTTTTATTTATTGTATAGCATTTTATTGTTGTTGTTGTTTTTTTTTTTTTTTTTTTTTTAATTTTGTAGTCTGGACATTTTTTTTACATGGACCCCAGCAAGAGTAGGTGCTGCCTCGGCACCAACTAACGGGCATCCAAATAAAAAAATAAACAAATAAATCTCCAAAGCAATGCTGGATATAGTTCCAGGACCGCATCTCTAGGAGCTTATAGTTAATGTCGTACCCCTCAAGATTTCCCAAACTTAAGCAAGCTATTGCTATACCACTGAATCGCTAACCTGAAGCCTGCAGCAAGGCAGAAACATGCCCACATCCCTATTTTCGGTGGTTCGGCTGAACCTGTGCAGAGACTTGGTTGTGTGACATCTGTCAGTGCCGAGGAAGGAATCCACTACCAATCTTCAGCCGTGACACAGCAACCGCCTGTGCCTATGCCTTGATATGAAAATACTCCTTGAAGCAAGCTACACTAATTTGTTTTAGTCTGTAGCAGTGACCCACTTGCGTCCTGAAACGGTAGCCTACATGACTGCAGATGCGTGCCTACGGGCCTATTTTCGGTGGTCGGCTCAGCCTGTGCAAAGACTTGGGGGTGTGACAGTGACTCTGTCCGAGGAACAAATCCACCACCAGTCTTCAGCTGTGACATAGCAACTGCCTGCGCCTGTGCCTTGATACGAAGATAGTCCCTGAAGCAAGTTGCACCAATTTGGTTCAGTCCAGGCAAGCTGAAGGAACAAATTTTCTTCATCGACCACGAACCTATCCCGATGGTGACTGAAAAGCCAATCAAAAGTCTGGGAAGGTGGTACAATTCAAAACTTAAACACTCTGATCAGGTTCACGAACTACGGCAAGGACTCACCAAAGATCTGGAGACCACTGACAAAACCATGCTGCCCGGCAAGCTCAAGATCTGTGCCTGCAGTTTGGGTTATTACCTCGCATCATGTGGCCACTAACCATGTATGGCATCACCCTCACAAGAGTCGAGAAGATGGAGAGGATGGTCAGCTCCTATGCGAGGAAGTGGTTATGTGTGTCTCGGTGCTTGAATAGCATAGCCCTTTACGGCCATGGGTTACTCGAACTACCTCTCACTAGCCTCACAGAGGAGTTAAAAGTGCACCAAAGCGAGGCTGCAGATGACCCTGGCTGAGTCGAAGGACACTGTAATCCAAGCAGCTGCTCCAAGCCTGTCAACAGGAAGGAAGTGGTCGGCAAAAAGCGCAGTCCAGCAGGCACAATCCGCTCTCCACCATAGTGACATTGTGGGTCAAGTCCAACACGGAAGAGGGGGTTTTGGGCTTGGCGAGAGATGGCCCTGCTGGAGTAAGGCAGCCTCACAAGAACGGAGGAAGATGGTTGTTGCTGAAATCTGTCGACAGGAGGAATCCACCAGGTGTGCAAAGGCTGTGTCGCAGGTGAAACAGGGCCAGTGGATGAGTTGGAAGGGTGTGGGGAAATGAAAGATCAGCTGGAAGGACATGTGGGACATGGAGGTGAGCAGGATAAGCTTCCTCATTCATGCCACCTGTGATGTCCTTTCATCCTTAAGCAAGCTGCACCAGTTTGGTTTAGTCTGTAGCTGTGACCAGCCTGCGTCCTGAAACAGTAGCCTACACGACTGCAGACGCGTGCCCAGGGGCCTATTTTTGGTGGTCGGCTCAGCCTGCGCAGAGACTTGGTGGTGTGACAGTGACTCTGTCTGAGGAACGAATCCACCACCAGTCTTCAGCCGTGACATAGCAACCGCCTGTGCCTGTGCCTTGATACGAAAATAGTCCCTGAAGCAAGCTGCACCAATTTGGTTTAGTCCAGGCAAGCTGACGGCACAAAGGTTCTTCATCGACCAAGAACCTATCCCGATGGTGACTGAAAAGCCAATCAAAACTCTGGGAAGGTGGTACAACTCAAAACTCAAACACTGTGATCAGGTTCGCGAACTACGGCAAGGACTCACCAAAGATCTGGAGACCATTGACAAAATCATGGTGCCCGGCAAGCTCAAGATCTGTGCCTGCAGTTTGGGTTATTACCTCGCATCATGTGGCCACTAACCATGTATGACATCACCCTCACAAGAGTCGAGAAGATGGAGAGGATGGTCAGCTCCTACGCGAGGAAGTGGTTATGTGTGCCTCGGTACTTGAATAGCATAGCCCTTTACGGCCATGGGTTACTCGAACTACCTCTCACTAGCCTCACAGAGGAGTTCAAGTGCACCAAAGCGAGGCTGCAGATGACCCTGGCTGAGTCGAAGGACAATGTAATCCAAGCAGCTGCTCCAACCCTGTCAACAGGAAGGAAGTGGTCGGCAAAAAGCGCAGTCCAGCAGGCACAATCCGCTCTCCACCATAGTGACATTGTGGGCCAAGTCCAACACGGAAGAGGGGGTTTTGGGCTTGGCGAGAGACGGCACTGCTTGAGTAAGGCAGCCTCACAAGAACGGAGGAAGATGGTTGTCGCTGAAACCCGTCAACAGGAGGAATCCACCAGGTGTGCAAAGGCTGTGTCGCAGGTCAAACAGGGCCCGTGGGTGAGTTGGGAGGGTGTGGGAAAATGAAAGATCAGCTTGAAGGATATGTGGGACATGGAGGTGAGCAGGATAAGCTTCCTCATTCGTGCCACCTGTGATGTCCTTCCATCCTTAAGCAAGCTGCACCAGTTTGGTTTAGTCTGTAGCTGTGACCCACCTGCGTCCTGAAACGGTAGCCTACACAACTGCAGACGCGTGCCCAGGGGCATATTTTCGGTGGTCGGCTCAGCCTGCGCAGAGACTTGGTGGTGAGACAGTGACTCTGTCCGAGGAACGAATCCACCACCAGTCTTCAGCCGTGACATAGCAACCGCCTGCGCCTGTGCCTTGATACGAAAATAGTCCTTGAAGCAAGCTGCACCAATTTGGTTTAGTCCAGGCAAGCTGACGGAACAAATTTTCTTCATCGACCACGAACCTTTCCCGATGGTGACTGAAAAGCCAATCAAAACTCTGGGAAGGTGGTACAACTCAAAACTCAAACACTCTGATCAGGTTCGTGAACTACGGCAAGGACTCACCAAAGATCTGGAGACCATTGACAAAATCATGCTGCCCGGCAAGCTCAAGATCTGTGCCTGCAGTTTGGGTTATTACCTCGCATCATGTGGCCACTAACCATGTATGACATCACCCTCACAAGAGTTGAGAAGATGGAGAGGACGGTCAGCTCCTACGGGAGGAAGTGGTTATGTGTGCCTCGGTACTTGAATAGCATAGCCCTTTACGGCCATGGGTTACTCGAACTACCTCTCACTAGCCTCACAGAGGAGTTCAAGTGCACCAAAGCGAGGCTGCAGATGACCCTGGCTGAGTCGAAGGACACTGTAATCCAAGCAGCTGCTCCAAGCCTGTCAACAGGAAGGAAGTGGTCGGCAAAAAGCGCAGTCCAGCAGGAACAATCCGCTCTCCACCATAGTGACATTGTGGGTCAAGTCCAACATGGAAGAGGGGGTTTTGGGCTTGGCGAGAGATGGCCCTGCTTGAGTAAGGCAGCCTCACAAGAACGGAGGAAGATGGTTGTCGCTGAAATCCGTCGACAGGAGGAATCCACCAGGTCTGCAAAGGCTGTGTCGCAGGTCAAACAGGGCCAGTGGATGAGTTGGGAGGGTGTGGGAAAATGAAAGATCAGCTGGAAGGACATATGGGAGATGGAGGTGAGCAGGATAAGCTTCCTCATTCGTGCCACCTGTGATGTCCTTCCATCCTTAAGCAAGCCGCACCAGTTTGGTTTAGTCTGTAGCTGTGACCCACCTGCGTCCTGAAACGGTAGCCTACACGACTGCAGACGCGTGCCCAGGGGCCTATTTTCGGTGGTCGGCTCAGCCTGCGCAGAGACTTGGTGGTGTGACAGTGACTCTGTCTGAGGAACGAATCCACCACCAGTCTTCAGCCGTGACATAGCAACCGCCTGCGCCTGTGCCTTGATACGAAAATAGTCCCTGAAGCAAGCTGCACCAATTTGGTTTAGTCCAGGCAAGCTGACGGCACAAAGGTTCTTCATCGACCAAGAACCTATCCCAACGGTGCCTTGATACGCAAATAGTCCCTGAAGCAGGCTGCACCTATTTGGTTTAGTCTGTAGCTGTGACCCACCTGCGTCCTGAAACGGTAGCCTACACGACAGCAGATGCGTGCCCACGGGCCTATTTCCGGTGGTCGGCTCAGCCTGCGCAGAGACTTGGTGGCGTGACAGTGACTCTGTCTGAGAAACGAATCCACCACCAGTCTTCAGCCGTGACATAGCAACCGCCTGCGCCTGTGCCTTGATACGAAAATAGTCCCTGAAGCAAGCTGCACCAATTTGTTTTAGTCCAGGCAAGCTGACAGCACAAAGATTCTTCATCGACCAAGAACCTATCCCAACGGTGCCTTGATACGAAAATAGTCCCTGAAGCAAGCTGCACCTATTTGGTTTAGTCTGTAGCTGTGACCCACCTGCGTCCTGAAACGGTAGCCTACACAACTGCAGACGCGTGCCCAGGGGCCTATTTTCGGTGGTCGGCTCAGCCTGCGCAGAGACTTGGTGGTGAGACAGTGACTCTGTCCGAGGAACGAATCCACCACCAGTCTTCAGCCGTGACATAGCAACCGCCTGCGCCTGTGCCTTGATACGAAAATAGTCCCTGAAGCAAGCTGCACCAATTTGGTTTAGTCCAGGCAAGCTGACGGAACAAATTTTCTTCATCGACCACGAACCTATCCCGATGGTGACTGAAAAGCCAATCAAAACTCTGGGAAGGTGGTACAACTCAAAACTCAAACACTCTGATCAGGTTCGCGAACTACGGCAAGGACTCACCAAAGATCTGGAGACCATTGACAAAATCATGGTGCCCGGCAAGCTCAAGATCTGTGCCTGCAGTTTGGGTTATTACCTCGCATCATGTGGCCACTAACCATGTATGACATCACCCTCACAAGAGTCGAGAAGATGGAGAGGATTGTCAGCTTCTACGCGAGGAAGTGGTTATGTGTGTCTCGGTACTTGAATAGCATAGCCCTTCACGGCCATGGGTTACTCGAACTACCTCTCACTAGCCTCACAGAGGAGTTCAAGTGCACCAAAGCGAGGCTGCAGATGACCCTGGCTGAGTCGAAGGACACTGTAATCCAAGCAGCTGCTCCAACCCTGTCAACAGGAAGGAAGTGGTCGGCAAAAAGCGCAGTCCAGCAGGCACAATCCGCTCTCCACCATAGTGACATTGTGGGTCAAGTCCAACATGGAAGAGGGGGTTTTGGGCTTGGCGAGAGATGGCACTGCTGGAGTAAGGCAGCCTCACAAGAACGGAGGAAGATGGTTGTCGCTGAAATCCGTCAACAGGAGGAATCCATCCGGTGTGCAAAGGCTGTGTCGCAGGTCAAACAGGGCCCGTGGGTGAGTTGGGAGGGTGTGGGAAAATGAAAGATCAGCTGGAAGGACATGTGGGAGATGGAGTTGAGCAGGATAAGCTTCCTCATTCGTGCCACCTATGATGTCCTTCCATCCCCTCAAAACCTCAAGCAGTGGCTGGGCAAAGATCCATTTTGCCCCCTTTGCTCAACACCAGCTACACTCCGACATATCCTCACTGGGTGCCAAGTCAGCCTCTCTCAAGGGCGTTATACCTGGAGGCACAACCAAGTTTTATAATGCCTGGCAGCAACTCTGGAAAGTAGGAGAACCACCATCAATGCCTTGCCGCCCAGAAGAACCAGCTTTTGCATGCCTGTTGCGTTTGTTCGGGACGGAGAACACAGATCTTGTAGATCCCAACTACAACCCACCTACAACAGATCTTGTAGGCTGATGATCCCACAGAGATCAATAGATTAGAGGTCTGTCTGGCTGCGGTAAAGAATTGGATGTCACTAAATTTCCTGCTATTAAACTCGGATAAAACTGAGATGTTAGTAGTCGGCCCTCCCAGACATAGACACTGTTTTGAACAGTTAACAGTTCTACTTGACAACTGTGTGATTTCACAAAGTGTGGCAGCCAAAAATCTCGGTGTTACTTTTGATCCCTGCTTATCCTTTGACAGGCACATTAAGGATATCACCAAGACTGCCTATTTTCATTTACGTAATATAGCACAAATTCGGTCTTCCCTGTCCACGGCTGACGCAGAGACCTTAATTCATGCATTTGTTTCAGCCAGAATTGATTACTGCAATGTTCTGTTTTCAGGTCTCCCACAGGCCAGCACCAAAAGTCTCCAGATGGTTCAAAATGCTGCAGCTAGGGTCTTAACTAGAACTAGAAAATTTGATCATATTACTCCAATTCTGGCCTCCCTTCATTGGCTTCCTGTGCATATTAGATCTGACTTTAAGGTGCTTCTGTTAACCTACAAAATCTTAAATGGGTTTGCCCCATCTTATCTTTCACATCTCCTTAAACCCTACATTCCATCGCGGGCTCTCCGCTCTCAAAATGCGGGGCTGCTTTGCTTACCTAGGATTAAGAAGAAGTCAGCAGGTGGCCGGGCCTTTTCCTATCGTGCCCCGCTGCTATGGAATAACCTCCCTCCTGACGTCAGGCAATCTGAATCTGTTGATTCTTTCAAAACTAGATTAAAAACTCATCTCTTCGGCCTAACTTATGGCTGACAGTTAGTGGTACGGTGGGCTGGTTCTCTGTCTCAGTGAAGTAACCCAAGCACTCACCTGCCGACGAGATTATGAGATTATTGCTCTCACGGAGCTAATTATCAATTAGTCTTCTCCAGATAATTAATGTGCCACCTTTGTCTCTGTGTGAGTGTGTGTGAATGGTTGATGTGTGTTTGTCCGAGTGCGTGCTGTCTATTTTAGATCCAGGTCGTCGTGGTGTAGGTGGCTGTGTGGCCCGGGTCCCTGGCTGCTCTGGTGCATCCAGCTTGCCTTGGCGTCATCATCCCTCATCCGCCACCTATCTATTCCCATACATTTTATTGTTTGTTATCTGTGTTTACAACATCTATTGCACGTCTGTCCGTCCTGGGGAGGGATCCCTCCTCTGTTGCTCCCCTGAGGTTTCTTCCTATTTTTCTCCCTGTTAAAGGGGTTTTTTAGGGAGTTGTTCCTCATCCGATGTGAGGGTCTAAGGACAGAGGATGTTGTATTTTTCTGTAAAGCCCTTTGAGACAAATTTGTATTTGTGATTCTGGGCTATACAAATAAATAAAATTGAATTGAATTGAATCCCAACCAAGGACCAGGATGGGAGAACTAGAGGTAGCATGAGACTGGCAGATGGTGGTGGACGTGGGCCAACGGCTAACAGTTCCACCAGAAATAGCCATCACCAACTTGAGGCCTGACCTGGTCCTGTGGTCCAACTCGCAGCGCAGAGGCTATTTGGTTGAACTCACAGTCCCTTGGGAGGATGCTGTGCAGGAAGCTTTTGAAAGAAAGAAACTGCAGCACACAGATCTTGCAGCGGAGGCTGAACAGCGAGGTTGGGCTGTCAAGATCTGCCCAGTAGAAGTCGGGTGACTTGGCTTTGTGGCAACATCCACAGTCAGGTTAATGAGGAACTTGGGCATCAGCGGATAAGCCCTACGCCAGTCAATCAAAGAAAAATCTAGAATGGCGGAGCGGAGTAGCCAATAGTTGTGGCTGAAGAGGAAGGACCTAAGCTGGTCTGCCAAGTAGACTGGTTGGACAGACACAGAGGGGGGTGGTTCTGGGACGCCAGAATCCACTGCTGAGCCTACTGGAGACGTCATGGACATGAATCAGTGAAACGTTGGTGAAAGTAGGAGCCTACTTGACAACCCCAGTGGTGTGTCTGTCCAGCCCCCTCAAAAACACCAGAGCAGTACAGTCTTTATGTATAGGTATGTGGTCGGGCGCAAGCTTGGCTCAGGGAGGAGGACGCCCCTGCCTTGCAGAGTCCGCAGGCACCTTGGATTGTTTACACCTCATCCTGTGTAATACAAATCTATAGCGGCAATTGTCCCTGAAGCAAGGTGCACCAATTTGGTTTAGTCTGTAGCGTTGACCCACCTGTGTCCTGAAACAGTAGCCTACATGACTGCAGACGCGTGCCCACAGGCCTATTTTCGGTGGTCAGCTCAGCCTGCGCAGAGACATTTGGGGGTGTGACAGTGACTCTGTCTGAGTAACGAGTCCACGAACCAGTCTTGAGCCGTAACACAGCACCGCCTGCACCTGTGCCTTGATACGAAAATAGTCCCTGAAGCAAGCTGCACCAATTTGGTGTAGTCTGTAGCGGTGACCCACCTGCGTCCTGAAATGGTAGCCGACACGATTGCAGACACGTGCCCACGGGCCTATTTTCGGTGGTCGGCTCAGCCTGTGCAGAGACTTGGTGGTGTGACAGTGATTCTGTCCGAGGAACGAATCCACCACCAGTCTTCAGCCGTGACACAGCAACCGCCTGCACCTGTGCCTTGATACGAAAATAGTCCCTGAAGCAAGCTGCACCAATTTGGTTTAGTCTGTAGCAGTGACCCACCTGCATCCTGAAACGGTAGCCTACACGACAGCAGATGCGTGCCCACGGGTCTATTTTCGGTGGTCGGCTCAGCCTGCGCACAGACTTGATGGTGTAACAGTGACTCTGTCTGAGGAACAAATCCACCATCAGTCTTCAGTCTTGACACAGCAACCGCCTGCGCCTGTGCTTTTATACGACAATACTCCCTGAAGCAAGCTGCACTCAGAGCACACACAGGGGCCTGCCAGTAAATTCACCTCTGAGAAAGAAGCCTTTATCTAAGTGACACCACACTGTGAATAATAGAGAAATAACACCCCAACTTCACCCATACTACCCTCCCTGTGTCTCTTTTTATTCCAATTTATGATCCCCCACAGCCTTTGTCACTATTGGTTATCACTCATGGAAGCTGCTTCTGTCCTTTACTTTTTTCAATGCATATGCTTCCTTTGGGAGACATTTTCAGAAAGTATAAGCTTAATTTCTATGGCTACGCTGACAACACGCAGCTCTATATTGCATTAGATCAGAGTGATGACAAAACCTTTTCTCATTTATCAACTGCAGTAAACAACTGCATGCAGACTAGTTTTATTAAATGAAATAGTGACAAATTTTACTGATGGATCTGCAAGCCAAAAGAGAATTTGTTCCTATCCAAATTTGGCAGCTTAGCCTTACAAGAGCCTCCTCAATTCATTCATTTACGGTATATTGTAACGGTGTGGCCGTTCTTATCCCAACTAGATGCTGGAAAACTAGTTCATGCATTTATCTCCACCAGACTATTGTAATGCTCTTTTCACTCATCTTCCAAAACAATCCACTGTTAAACTCCAGTTAATTCACTTTTAACTAGAGCAAGACACAGAGAGCACATCAGCCCAGTGTTAGCCAACCTGCCTCGTCTCCTTGTGTGTTTCGGTATTGATTTGACACTTTTTTTTTACTTGTTTACGAGGCTCTCAGTTGGTCAACACCGGCCTGCATTACTAACTCCTTGTTGTTTTATAATCTGTTATGGCCTCTTTGATCCTCTGCCGCTGATTTTTTTTTAGATACAAACTGTGACATAAATAAGAAAATCATGAGCCAGGCCATTTTTTAAAATTATGCACTACAATGAGGGAGATCCAGGCTCTTTGATCTTATTTAGTCAACACTGCTTTTAACTCTGATTTTTTTTTCATATTTCTAATTTACTCCAGTTAATTTGCAGACATTGAAAGGTTTTTCTTAATTTTCCCTACATTTCTTTATTTCACTGTTCACTGTCATTCATTTTAATTTTAATCATTTTTATGCTGAAGAGTACTTACAGCAGCTTTTTCATTGGGGATTGTGTGTGTGTATCATGTGCCTTCGTGTACTTGAGAAAAACAAACAGCAGGGGGCGCCATGGCAACAGACTCTTGCAACGTCACATCTACTGGCCGGAAATAGTCAGCGGGACCCCTTGCAGGACGGAATGGCCGGGCTGCTGAAAAGGTACGGCTGGAGGTCATGTTAGTAGTGATGGGAAAATTAAGCTTCCTGAAGCAATGAGGCTTTCCAGCCCATTGCTTTGCCCTCAGGTTCACTACTCGAAGCTTCATTCAGTGCTCACTAGCCCCATCTGTTGCTAGAGTTAAACTATGACAGCCAAGTCATTCAAATAGATTTCAAATGTTATCACAATGATGAGTGCAATTAAGCAGTGACAGAAAATGAATGGATGGATGTTATCACAATATAGAATAGTGTTTAATCCCTGTACAATAACAGTAAAGTCTATAGTGTTTTATATAACTCTGCTCTCCCTTTTTATTCCTAATAAACATTTTCTATCCCTTCTTTCCCATTTTGGTTTGTGCTTTTCATGGCCATCAGTGTTTATTATTTATTGAACACATTAGGTGTTGTTGTGTGTTGGAAGTGCAGTGCTTAGGTGACACAGTATGTTAACAGGGGGGCAGGGAGGGGAGAGGGTAATCATTATAATACAAACTGCTACGAACGCGCGAACCAAAATACCACCTACTACAACTGGTCACGTGGTTTTCAGCAAACCAACGCAAGCCTCAAAGCGGGGCTTCGTCAGACACGCCCCCTTCATACTCGGTACAACAACCTGTTAGTCATTCCTAGACATGTTATGAATACAACTGATTAAGTTCATTTTGTCTTCTATTGCGATATATGAGTGTTTTCTTCTATTCAGACAAAATTAAGAGAATGAGCTGTTCATACCTGCTTGAGAGGGTGTATGGATGTATGGATAAAAGAAGCTATAGAGATCAGGAAGCGGGCAGGCGGCACCATCAACCGGGATGAGGAGGCATACATAATTGTCTTGATATTTCAGCGTCATTATTTAGTGCACATACACACATCATACAAACATCATAATCACACACCTGGGGCTGAACACACACTATTGTTATGACTATATGGCTCTGTAGTCAGGAGTATTCAGGTGTGCTCACCTGCTATGATTTAGGGAAAATCAAGATGTGACTCGATGCAAAGCTCATCATCTGACTAAAGGTTTGTGTCCTCTGTTCCTCCTCAGACCACGGGCCTGGTGGCCCTCGCTGTGGCCAATAATCCTCATGAGGTGAGAAACTAACAGCCAGACACCTAAAAACACATGATCACCGTCTCAAACAGCTTCCAGCCAAATTATTCAACAGTGGCTACTGATAGGTCACTGATGAAAACTTGAGGGAAAAAAATCTGAGAATACCGAGTTTTGTTACTATGTGGTTCATACCATGTAATTCAGTGCAATTAGGTTGAATTTGATTATTAAACATGATTTTGCATGTTAGCAGATTTTATGTTGAGATTTTGCAACTGAAGTGAGCCGTGTGTCAGAAATTTGCACTCTCCTGGACAGAAACTTACAAAGACCAGACACAGAGTCTTACAAAACTGTCACACTTTGTCTTTTAAAATATTTAATGTAGGTAGTGAAGCTATATTGTTAAGATGGTTTGCTTGTGATTCAGATTTTGTGCCAAACAGATGCAATGATAGATTGGAAAAATGGACCTCAAATGGTCTGACAAACTATCATACATTTGTCCATAAGGGGGTTCCAGAGTTTCTCTACAGGACAAATATGACCTGGACAAGAGGGATTTTTTTTATTTTTATTTTTTATGTAGCTTCAAATTCAGCATCACTTCAGTCGAAACCTGAATACAGTCTTATCAACAGAAGAATTATGTATTATCAAATTATACTTTGCAGCATCTAAATCCACAGCAAGCATTAAATTATTTCCAAAATGTATTCTCCAGTCTAGGTCTGAAAATACACTTTATATAAAAAAGAAATGGGAGAAGGAGGGCAATTTTAAAATTTCAAATGAGAGTTGGCAAAGAATATGTGAAGTGCAGTGGATTTCAGGTAGTTCGACAACATGAGGAGAGCTCTGTAGGAAAAATATTGTACAATTTTTAATAATTCCCTTGCAAAAAAGACATTTTGGAGATGGTTAGGGTTAGATGGAGTGGTAGTTGCTGGAGACACACTGCCAGGTTCTTGTTGCTTATTGGCCAGAAATACATAAGCATATTAATAATGAATTAGGAAGTAACATTCCTTTTTTGATGTGACACTATCTACTGAAAGATGGAGCTAAACTGACTAGACACATACTTTTGGCGGCAAGTAAAAAGGCGGTCACACGGGGACGGCTAAAACCAGACCCTCCAATCTCTGGTGAATGGATAGAGATAATACATGAAATATAAATTATGAACGGCTGTCGTTTTCCTTCAGGATCCAAAAAGAAAAATTCTACCTGATACAGAACAAGTGGACTGAATACATTAAACCAATAAGATCGGATTTGATTTGACTTCAAGGGCTCTAGTTTCGCAGACTGGGTGAGGAGTGGGCGCAGCATAGCTGCCCTTCGCCAACTGGGTGTGACCAGGTGGATTTTGCAAGTTTGGCACGCCGTGCGCGGAGGCACAAGTATGGCGCTGGCGAACGGACCGGGCTCGGTCGAGGCGCTCGCGGGCTTGCGGTTCAGAGCAGCCGATTTTTCTGGTAGAGAAGAGATGAGAAGAGAAGAGAAGAGAAGAGACCAAGTGGTAGGCATTTCTCAGGTCCGACTTTGTGAAGATGGTGGCCCCATGGAGAGGTTCAAAGGCTGAGATGATGAGTGGTAAGGGGTACTTGTTCTTTATAGTGATATTATTTAAGCCATGGAAATCTATACAGGGATGGAGTGTACCATCTTTCTTCCCCACAAAGAAGAAACCCGCACCAAGGGGAGAATAATGCCAGCAGCCAAAGAGTCATTTATGTATTTCTCCATGGCCTCTTTCTCAGGACGGGAAAAGTTGTACAGCTTACTGGAAGGCAGGGGGTCTCCATGGAGTAGATCAATTTAACAGTCGTATGGACGGTGTGGTGGTAAATAGAGAGCTCGTTCCTTACTGAACACTTCACCCAGGTCATGGTATTCTGAGGGAATGGCTGACAGGTTGGGGGACTCTTGGTTGAGTGGAGCAACAGCGGCCTCCGTGGCAGGCAGAGCAGACTGCAAGCAAGATGAATGACAGAAAGAACTCCAGTTAATTATTTTCCCTGCTGACCAGTCAATGTGTGGGTTATGCAGTTTCAACCAGGTGTGTCCCAGCACCAAAGGGGTAGATGGAGAGGGAATGAGGGTAAACTGGACATGCTCACGATGATTACCAGAGAGGACTGAAAGCAGACAAGGGGTGCGGTGGGTTACCTGAGCAAGAAAACTTCCATCCAGGGCATTAACTGTGAGAAGTGACTCAAGTGGCTCACAAGGGATATTTGCCTGAGAAGCTAACTCAACATCGAGGAAGTTATCGTCAGCACCAGAGTCAATCAAAGCTAGCAAAGGCAAGGAATCCTGATTCAAACAAAGAGTGGCTTGAATTTGCATGCGGGATGGAGACACAGAAGAGGAGATAGTATGGCTCACCTGTAGCACCTCACGTACAGGGGAGCTCCCTCTTTTGGCTGAAGTGGGCAAGTGGCAAGGAAATGACCAAGCTGTCCGCAGTAAATGCATTCTCCAGCTTTCATCCTCCGTTGGTGCTCAGAAGGGGTTAACTGGGCTCGACCCAGCTGCATTGGCTCCACCTCGGATGGGGTCATATCGGTAGAAGCTTGGAGTTTGGATGGTGACTTGGAGACCCCAGTGGAAAAAGTCAGAGCCTTGTTGTCAGTGTTTGTTCACTTATTCATTTATTTATTGTAAAGCCCCTTTATCTTATGTAAAGATAAAGGGGCTTCGCTCTTCACTCTTTTCACCAAGTTCACTCAGTCACTCTCTGTCTTAATATGTTATAACATGACTTGTCCACCAGATGGCATGATAGAGTCCAGTTTAAAATCTGCACATTTTGATGTTGTGGTCTCATCATATTGATCTTACATTTTTAAAATCCTTCCTCATTATTTGCAAGATCAGTCTGACCGCAAATACAAACATTTCAGTTTTGAGAAACAGCGTCCTTATTCCAGTTGAATTTATTGAGTGGATGTGAAACAGAGGGCTGCTGTCAGCAGTGTGTGGCAGTGTGTGGGGACAGATTTCATGGCCACTGAAATCACTGAGATTTTGGACTGGACTGGGAGCCAAGTGTCTTCAGATTGTAGCTTTGAAGCCTGGAGTGGTAATAAAGCCCAGGGGAGGGAATGTGAAAAATGAAGCAGTAAAAGTCCCATGTGACTTGGTGACATGATGATGTGAAATCCATGTTTTGTTTTCCCATAAGGGTTCTGTTATTCAGTCCACAAACAATGAACTAACAGTGACTTTAAGAGATTTTTGATGTAAAGAGAGTAATCCACCTGTTTTTCACAAGCCAGAAGTCGTTTCCTTGGTCAGTATCATAGCCCACAATCACTATAGCATGATTTACTTTTTGACTGCAGGCCAGGTAATTGTACACACCTGAAATAAAAAATATTGTTGTTAATTTCCTACAGCGGGTGCAGTGTACATTATTATAATACAATATAAACAGTGACACCAAAGCTCCCAGGAAAAGTTGCCTATCAATGCTGTTCCCAACCCAGATAAACATACACTAATCGTTCATTTGATAAGGGATTGAGTCACCTCTGCTCTCATGTCAGAAACTGGTGGTTGAACAGGGCTCGCCCCCAGGGGAGGGTAAATGTTGAAATGTTGTTGAGTTGTCAGAAGGAGGCATCAACATATTGGTTAGGGTCATTCAAATCAGGCTGATGTCCAAAATGGAAAGATCTAAGGTAAGTACATCCAGCGGGTGCATCTCACACTTAGAGACTGGGTTTAGCTGGTCTTTGGTCAGTGCTACAATCCCATTTGAGCTCAGTGAAGTCACAAATTAAACATGAGAGGTTAATGTGTCTAGAGCACATCACCTCCCTTGACCTCAGCAAAGGCTATTGACAGGTGGCATTGCACCAGATGCCCGTGAACTGACAGCCTTTAGGACTCCATTTGGTATGTATTGATCTGATGTGATGCCATTTGGCTCCCGGGGGGCACTAGCTACTTTTCAGAGACTAATGAAGAGATGTTTTCGCTGTCTACTTGGATGATGTGTTCATTTTCAGCCGGTCCTGGGAGGAACACGTGTCTCATCTGCAACAATTCCTGCAACCTGTTCACCCTACAGATGGAGGCCTCTGGAGATTAGATTAATTGTTAAAGTCAGAGTATGGATTGGTTAGGGCCATCCAAATCAGGTGGATGTCCAAAATGGAAAGACCTATTGTATGTACATCCAGCAGGTGCATCTCACACTTAGAGACTGGGTTTAGCTGGTCTTTGGTCAGTACTACAATCCCATTTGCACTCAGAGAAGTCACAAATTAAATATGAGAGGTAATGTGTCTAGAGCACATCACCTCCTTTGACCTCAGCAAAGGCTGTTGACAGGTGGCTTTAGCACCAGATGCCTGTGAACTGACAGCCATTAGGACTCCATTTGATATGTACCAACTCAATGTGATGCCATTTGGCTTCTGGGGGGCACTAGCTACTTTTCAGAGACTAATGAAGAGATGTATCTGAGTTTTCAGCTGTCTACTTGGATGATGTGGTCATTTTCAGCTGGTCCTGGGAGGAACACGTGTCTCATCTGCAACAATTCCTGCAACCTGTTCACCCTACAGATGGAGGCCTCTGGAGATTAGATTAATTGTTAAAGTCAGAGTATGGGTTGGTTAGGGCCATCCAAATCAGGTGGATGTCCAAAATGGAAAGACCTATGGTATGTACATCCAGCAGGTGCATCTCACACTTAGAGACTGGGTTTAGCTGGTCTTTGGTCAGTACTACAATCCCATTTGCACTCAGAGAAGTCACAAATTAAATATGAGAGGTTAATGTGTCTAGAGCACATCACCTCCTTTGACCTCAGCAAAGGCTGTTGACAGGTGGCTTTAGCACCAGATGCCTGTGAACTGACATCTTTTAGGACTCCATTTGATATGTACCAACTCAATGTGATGCCATTTGGCTTCTGGGGGGCACTAGCTACTTTTCAGAGACTAATGAAGAGATGTATCTGAGTTTTCAGCTGTCTACTTGGATGATGTGGTCATTTTCAGCCAGTCCTGGGAGGAACACGTGTCTCATCTGCAACAATTCCTGCAACCTGTTCACCCTACAGATGGACGCCTCTGGAGATTAGATTAATGGTTAAAGTCAGAGTATGGGCTGATTAGGGCCATCCAAATCAGGTGGATGTCCAAAATGGAGTAACCTACAGTATGTACATCCAGCAGGTGCATCGTTCTTTGGTCAGTGCTACAATCCCATTTTCACTTACTGAAGTCACAAATTAAATATGAGAGATTAATGTGTGTACAGCATGTGGGTCATCTTTGCCTTGTGGTAAAGAGAGAAGGGGGCCAAGGGGGAGGGATTTGTGTACAGAACCAATTGCAGGATAGCATCACTGATGAAAAACCAGCTAAACCCAGCTTCTAATGTCTACTCCCTAACCATCAGCTTCTGTTTCCCAGAACTCAAAGCAGCGCTGGAGGCAATTTGTCAAGTTCCATTTGAAAAGGTGAGACTTCCTGTGAAACTTCAAGTCACTACATAAAACAACAACAACAAATGTATAATGCATGCTTAATTTTATATGACTGAATACATATATGGTAAAACACTGCACAATCTTTTAGTGGACTTGGATATGAACCCATAAAGTTGGTATTTATTATAACAGGATTTCTGAATGTCAATATTTGTGTAACATTTTAAAAGTGATTATTGACCTGATAGTAGACTCGACCATTTGATTGCCATGTCTCAAGGAGCATGAGGAGACTGTTGGGCCCAGCACAAGCTCTCTTGCTTCTTAGAATGACAAACACACAGAGTCTCGTGTGCCGGCCACATCACAAACAGGTATTGTACAACTGGAATGCTGATTTACAGTCACAGCCTGGTTCTGTCTGTTTTGTCTGACAATGATTGTCAAGCTCAGGTTGAGATTTGGTTGAAAATTAAACAGGGTGGCATTTAAGGTATCAACCTTAGTTAGATTTTGCTCTCTTGCGGATTTCTTTGAGTGTATCCCACAAGATTCAGATTTCAAGTCAGTGACGATTGAGTAGGAGGGTGTCTTTTTGCCCCCTAGCAGGTAGAGTCTATGGATCCCTATGTTAGTTGGTCTGTAGGTCCATCTGTTCAACACTGAACTCCAAAGCTGAAATTTATTGGGAGAATTGCTATGAAATTCAGTGAGCACATTCACACCTGTTCTTTAGTTCCACAGTTAGATCAAAATATCAAACATCTCAAAATTTATTTGGGCAAACTGTTGTGAAATTTGGAGAACAAATTCATGTTACCCAGAGGATAACTTGTGAGAGGGTCCTATCTTACTTCATTCTGCTTTCATCAACCCAGGTGATGGAAGAGGACAAGCCATGCGCTCTGATCTCAGAGCTGTGGAGTGAGCATACCTACCTGAAGGAGCTGAGTGACCTGCTGAAACAAAACTTCCACACCATCAGCTACAGAGAGTTCCTCCAAAATCCTGCTCTTCATGCCCCTAAAATCCAGGCTATTTTCATGTGGGCCCCAAGTTCTGCAGCTGAGCCCTCACTGCTTCGATCCCTTCCCTCCCTGAAGGTGATCGCCAATGGAGGTGTGGGCGTCGACCACCTGGATCTGCCGTTCATCGCCAGTCTTGGGGTGAAGGTCACTAACACACCGGGTGTGGTCAGCAATGCCACTGCAGATATTGGAATGGGTTTGCTTCTGGCATCAGCACGGAAGATTGTCCAGGGTGAGATCAACACATGAACCAAGCTGAAAAATATGCCACCACTCTGACCCAATACACATGTCCATTCAAGCCCAAAATTTAACCAAGGGCTACAGCTTTCTTGAACCTAAACCTAACAAAAAAGATTTCACATTTTTTAACATTTTAAGTTTCAAAGGTACGTTATGGTATATTTATAGTGCCTCAGCACCATCTACTGACTATGGCTGTCTGCATTTATACACAGGCTCAAGTGGTTGGGAATTATAGTATATTCCTACACCACAACACAAGTCAGGCTTACACGTAAGATTAGAAATCTAAGGGGCTACAAGTTCTATCAGTTCAAGTAACATACATATGAAACAAGTTGTTGTTGAAACATGTAATAATGCTCTGCTATTATTTGCAATAAGTAGGATGAGCAAACAAAATACAACATGACAGAACAAAACAACTGGACTGGCTTGGCTTTTTTTCGAGCTCAAAATCTCGGCAGCCATCAAAGTAATTGTGGATTGACTGGAGTTGATTGGCAACTCTTGTGAACTGCCACTGCTGTGTTATGGTCATTTGCACATTTGTATAAGTAAATTATTTGATTTTGATAAATTCATAACTCAGCAACCTTGCCGTAAAAGATTATATATTACCATTAGAGCAGCAATACGAGGTTATAACAAATGTTTGATGGCTTTAAATGTATTTGGTCCTTTTTCATAGGTCACCAAGTAGCTGTGGACCCTAAGACTAATAATTTATCATCCAATCTGATGGGATTTGAAGTCACAGGATCCACTCTGGGAATCATAGGAATGGGACACATTGGCTACAAAATAGCCCAAAGAGGCAAAGGCTTTGAGATGAAGATCCTGTATTACAACCGGAGCAGAAGGTAAAAGCAAATAGTTTGGTATAGCTCGGTAAACCTGGTTCTTGATATAAGGATATGTATTATATATATTATATATTATATATTTATAAGGATATAAAAAGAGCAGGATAGAAGGTCAAGTGCTCACCTGCTCCAAGTCACCTTTATACTGAACAAACAAGTAGCACAAAACTTCAGCAAAAATAAAGGTGTTTTCAAACTGTTGAATGCCCAATTCTGATCATCTACATACATACATAGGTGAAATACATACATCAATATATAAAATGATCTTGGTGTGTCCAAATTGACATGAATGTTGCCCAGTTTCATGTGAGTTGTTTTTGAGGATGGAGCTCCTCACAGTGCTAACTTTAAATTACATTTTGAATGAAGGTATTTTGGAATGGTTTCACTCAGCATAGCTGGTAGAATCTCAGGTAGCCTTGGTCACACTTTAAGCACAATGCAGTCTTACTGTTACAGAAATGTGACTCCTTCATAGTAAAGTAGGGAGGCTCATCCCCTTTTTCTGCTGGGCCCTGTTCAGAAGTGATGAAGATGAGAGGGCGGTGGGGGCGACTTACTGTGAGAACATGGACGACCTGCTGAGGAGGTCGGACTTTGTCATGTTGGCTGTGAACCTGACCCCTGAAACCACAGGTCTCATCGGCCAAAGAGAGCTGTCTCTTATGAAGCCCACAGCAACTCTGGTCAACGTTAGCAGAGGTGAGCATGAAATGTTTCCTGGACATACTGATCCTGATTAAAAGCTTATTATTTGTTGCTGTATGATGAAAACCAGGTCTTTAGCCTAATAACGCTCTTTCCACATGTCAGGTCTGGTTGTGGACCAGGATGCCCTGGTCAAAGCTCTGCAGTCTGGGACGATTCATGCAGCAGCCTTAGACGTGACTCACCCTGAACCTTTACCAAGGTTTTGTTTCTCTGAAAATACACTCACTTCAGTTTGAATTACTGTTACTTTGTCATATGTTTGTGGTTCAATGTAATAACTGTACAGGAGAAAGTCATCAGTCCCGCTCTTTCATTCACTGACCATCTAATGACACTCTACAACTCTACTGCTCCATCTTGTGCAGGGATCATCCTCTCCTCGGCCTGCCGAATGTGCTGATAACCCCTCATGTTGGCACCGATACCTACCAAACAACAAGGAGGATGGTGGAGGTGGTGGTCGAAAATGCCCAGGCTGCATTGAATGGCCTGCCGATCCCAAATGAAGTGAAATCTCAGTGACAATATTACTGCGCACTGAGAGACTTTTGGTGGCTCAGAAAGCTAAAATACCTTTGTCTCTCTGATTAATGTCCTGACTAATGTCCTACCCTCTGAACAAAATTGTGAATTAAGCAAAATGAATTCATTAATTTGTAATTATTTCCATGTCAATATGTTTCTTGCAATGTTTCATTGTCACCACTAAGAGGCTCCACTGTCTTATTACTGAAAACAGTCAGTGGGTGACTTAGCAGTTTCTGGACCTTTGCCCCTAGTGGGGGTCTGGCAGTGACCTGATTTTGTAGCCAGCCAGCTTTGTTTTGATGATATCTCCTGATATATCTTGTGGAGAGTTAAAATAACTGCAGTCATTTTTGTACAAGATGTGCCACTGAAGACTGAAAATGTTAGCTCTGTAGTTTTTCTTGAGTAAATGACAAATTAATGGTTGTGGTGTGTTTCCTGTTGCTTGTTTGTATCTTGTAGTGATGCTGATAATAATTATCATGATTATAAGCAGTAGTCATATTTCACCTGTTCTGCATACTTACTGTGTGTTGCATGATAAGGGTCAGAAGGGTCAGTTTGTCTGCTTAGATGTTCCTCATTGCCTTCTCAGTCTCTTTCCTCTACACCATCTAACTTCTCCTAAAAAGACTTTTTTTTTTTTTTTTTTTTAATCCAAGATCTCTGTTTCAAAAACACATGATACTCAGATTGCTACCCATTGCAACAAAACCACTGGACGTCCAGAGGTGAAAATGGTGTCCAACATCTTGTCTCAGTCTGGGTAAGGTTGAAAAAGCGTATTTTGCCCAAAATGTTGGCGTATTCCTTTAACACTTGATGCTGTTTGTTACTCTTGCTACCATTAAACATTTTTTGAAAAGCACAAAGCGTGTTAGTATCGGGATCTTTTCGTGTGTCTCTTTCCTGCTGAGGAGCACAACTGGTAAAAGAAAACACACACAGTACAATGACTGAATGTGTTTATTAAAATTGTTGTCTCTTAATCGTGTGTGTGAGTCTTGTAGATGTTGGAGCAGCCTCTCAGCAGTGATTGATTGGAGATCTGTGCTGCAAAGACAAACATACATTCAGTTTGACTGGCACAACATGTGTCTGTTTTGTGGTATAACATTGTGCAGGTCACGGCTCCTTTCCAGGATCTTGAGCCAAAAGGAGTACCCCTGGCCACTGAGCATCAATTTAAAGGCTCCGGAGGTACCATGGTCTAATTTAGTGCAGGGGAGGTGTTTAATCTGTTGTTTTGCTTTTTTATGATACAAGTGTAATTTGTAGCACTGATTCACTTCATGCAGGTTATGGGGAGAGATGTGTATAATGTGTATTTTATTGAATGTGTTGCAGTTTGTTTATTTTGATGTCAGCTGAAGGGCAGATTTCCCTATGTCGTGGTAGGGGTGTGGTTAGTGCCAGCAGCAGGCCATATAATGCTGCCATTTGAGGACAAGCATTGCTGCTGTCAGGTCCACAAGCTGCCTGTGTCCATGCTCTGTTTGTGTTGAGTGTTTGGTTCCTATAGCTCTGTTCTTCATGGGTGAAAGTAAGAGCTCTTTAAAGAGACACCAGGTTTCACCACCCTTGTTCAGCAAAAAATTTGGCTGAAGGAAGACGCTCCTGTGCAGCAGAAGGGCTCAAGGACTCCTGAGTGGTTGGTGCCAGAGTTAAAGAAAGAAATCAAGTTGATGCTGGAGTCGGGTATAATTGAAGTTTTCAGCAGTGAATGGTGCAGCCCTGTTGCCTTGGTCCCTAAAAAGATGGCTCCCTCGGATTTCGTATTGACTTTAGGTATCTGAATGCTGTGTCTCAGTTGGAGCCATATCCCATGCCCAGAGTTGATGACCTGATGGAGAGAGTTGGGAGAGCACATCACCTCCCTTGACCTCAGCGAAGGCTGTTGACAGGTGACATTAGCACCAGATGCCCATGAACTGACAGCCATTAGGACTCCATTTGATATGTACCAACTCAATGTGATGTCATTTGGCTTCTGGGGGGCACTAGCTACTTTTCAAAGACTAATGAAGAGATGTATCTGAGTTTTCGGCTATCTACTTGGATGATGTGGTCATTTTCAGCTAGTCCTGGGAGGAACACGTCTCATCTGCAACAATTCCTGCAACCTGTTCACCCTACAGATGGACGCCTATGGAGATTAGATTAATGGTTAAAATCAAAGTATGGGCTGATTAGGGCCATCCAAATCAGGTGGATGTCCAAAATGGAGAAACCTACGGTATGTACATCCAGCAAGTGTGTTGCTCTTTGGTCAGTGCTACAATCTCATTTTCACTCAGTGAAGTCACAAATTAAATATGAGAGGTTAATGTGTGTACATCATGTTGGTCATCTTTGCCTTGTGGTAGGGGAGAGTGGGGTAATTTGTGCCAAGGGGCAAGTAGTTCCACCCCTGTTATCTAGAAAACCATAGAAGAAGTTGGTCATGTGACCACATATTTTTGAAGAGGCATCCATTTCACTCATCCTGCAAAGAAGGGAGACACATGGCTTGAGTGGTAAGCACATTTCAGTTCAAAAAACATTTTTTTGCCCTCCAAAGTAAAATTTTCATGAGCAAGGTTTTTTGATTGCTGTGTTTGAACAATTATAGAAAACTTTGAAAACAGTTCACACAGGTTTTAGTACTTTAGTTAGCTACACCATGAGTCTATACAGTTAGCATGATGTTTGCTCAAAACAGCTGGGGGATGCATTTTTTCCAAAATGGTGGGCTTGGGGTAAGTTGTGCCAAAGGGCCTTGGGGTAAATTGTGCCAGTGGCACAACTTGTGATTATATACTATATATTACTTAATTGTATTTTATTGTTATTGTACATTGTCTTCTTACCTTTGATCACTAAAACTATTCAGATTCAGATTCAGATAATCTTCAGGTGCTCCTTTTGGCCTTTTTATTTTGTTCTGGGTATGTGTTCATGTGGCGCTAGGCCCTGTTATAGAAAAGTGACCTGTGATCTTGTTAAAATAATAAATAAATGTTAAATAAATAATTTTGTATTGAATTTGTATTGCTTTTATATAGCATTATCATTTGTAAGATTAAAATGATCTGTTTTACTTCAATTATCAATGGCACAGTTTACCCCAGTGTATTCTCTCTAATGGCACAATTTACCCCGCACCGGGGGCAAGTTGTGCCACAAAACCACTTTTTTTTCGAAAGCTATATTTCTCAAACAGTTTATATGAGATCCAAAGTGATTGTTCCCAGGGATGCACAACATCCTAAACTATATGTGCATATTTTAGTTGGAGGCATTACTGTAACCCCCTCGCTTTAAAGGCACTTAAAGTAAAAATTGGCACTATTTACCCCACTCTCCCCTATAGAGAGCAGCAGGCCAAGAGGGAGGGATTTGTGTACAGAACCAATTGCAGGATAGCATCACTGATGAAAAACCAGCTAAACCCAGCTTCTAATGTCTACCTCCTAACCTTCAGCTTCTGTTTCCCAGAACTCAAAGCAGCGCTGGAGGCAATTTGTCAAGTTCCACTTGAAAAGGTGAGACTTTCAGTGAAACTTCGAGTCAGAGTTAAATGAAATTTTAACGCCATTCAAAATATTCTACAAGCACATTATACATGCACTACCGAAAACAACAATTAATGCATAAACCATGCTTAATTTTATATGATTGGATACATAGATGGTACAACAGTGCACAATCTTATTTATTATGACAGTTGAATGTTGTTGAATGTCAATACTTGTGTAACATTTTAAAAGTGATTATTGATCTGATTGTAGACGAGCTCTCCGGCTTCTTAAACGACAAACACAGAGAGACTTGTGTGCCGGCCACATCACAAACAGGTATTGTACACTGGAAACTGGAATGCTGATTTACAATCACAGCCTGATTCTGTCTGTTTTGTCTGACAATGATTGTCAAGCTCAGGTTGAGATTAGGTTGAAAGTTAAACAGGGTGGCATGTAAGGTATCAACCTTAGTTAGTTTTTGCTCACACATCTTCTTTAGTACCACAGTTAGATCAAAATATCAAACACCTCAACATTCATTTGGGCAGACTGTTGTGAAATTTGGAGAACAAATTCATGTCACCCACAGGATAAACCCGGTCAGCTTTGGTGATCTCATGTCCTTTCCTCTAGCACCACCATCAAGGGCAACACTGGCAAACCCCATTCTACCATTACTTGCACTCCTGCTACATGGATCAACCCTGCAGGGTGCCAGCGGCCAAGTGCCTATGCTAGTTTTTATGAAAATAACACAGCACCCTCTAGTTGTAGCAGATATATGCACTGTGGCCATCAACCCCCAGAGTAAAATGCCCCTGTTCTGGTATAGGGTTAAAATTAAACCTAAACTATTTGATGGGGCACTCCTATTTAAAAAATGAATTTGTCTGAGTATGATGACATCCAAGCAGTATCTCCCACTTTATGTTTTGTTTGGGACCTGTGAAAAAGTTCTTTCTACTTTCATCGACCTAGGTGATGGAAGAGGACAAGCCGTGCGCTCTGATCTCAGACGCGTGGAGCGAGCATGACTACCTGAAAGAGCTGAGTGACCTGCTGAAACAACACTTCCACACCATCAGCTACAGAGAGTTCCTCCAAAACCCTGCTCTTCATGCCCCTAAAATCCAGGCTATTCTCATGTTGGCTCAAAGTCCTGCAGCTGAGCCCTCACTGCTTCGATTGCTTCCCTCCCTGAAGGTGATCGCCAGTGGAGGCGTGGGCATCGACCACCTGGATCTACTGTTCATCGCCAGTCTTGGGGTGAAGGTCACTAACACGCCGGGTGTGGTCAGCGATGCCACTGCAGATATTGGAATGGGTTTGCTTCTGGCATCAGCACGGAAGATTGTCCAGGGTGAGATCAACACATGAACCAAACCAAAAAATGTGCCACCACTCTGATCCAATACACATGTCCATCCAAGCCCAAAATTTAACCAAGGGCTACAGCTTTCTCGAAGCTAAACCTAAAAAAAGATTTTATGTGTAAGTTTTGGGGGCCTATCTTACACCTAACGTAAAGCACCGCCAAGCAAGACGGAAGTGTGTCAGCTGACGCAGTTGGCATTTTCACTGTGCACTTACATTATTAAAATAGAGCCAAATAGCAAAGGGACAAAATAGAGTTTAAGTTAAGTTTTTAAGTTTTTAAGATAAGTTTTTATTTTTATAATTCCTCAGCACCATTTAGTGGCTACCACTGTCTGCATTTATATACAGTCTTAAGTGGTTGGAAATTACAGTATTTAATTTATCATAGATGCAATAGTCTTATACTACACCACAAGTCAGTCTTACACATAAGATCAGAAATGTAAGGAGCTACAAGTTGTGACAGGTCAAGCAACAGACATATGAAACAAGTTGTTTTAAAATAGAAATAAAATAAAACAAAACAAAATAAACAGGATATATGTCAGCATCAGAGGATGTGCATCCAGTTTTATGTGTTAGTTAGTTGGTTTTTCACTCAGTCATTTTGTTAGTTAGTTGGTTAATTAATTAGTTAGTGTCTTTTTGTACTGTAAAAGTACAAAAAAACATTGGTCCCAATACAGACAGTTGACAAAGGAAAAACCAGCTTAGGTGTAGGTTAACATTGCTGTAAATGATCTTACAATACCATTAGAGACTCTTGCAGAAGCAATTTGAGGTTATTACAAACGTTTGGTGGCACATTGCCTCTTTAAATGTATTTGGTCCTTTTTCCTAGGTCACCAAATACCTGTGGACTATAAAACCACTTTTTTACCAACCAACCTGATGGGATTTCAAGTCACAGGGTCCACTCTGGGGATCATTGGAATGGGACACATTGGCTACAAAATAGCTCAAAGAGGCAAAGGCTTTGAGATGAAGATCCTGTATCATAACCGGAACAGAAGGTAAAAGCAAATACTGTGCTACTGGTCAGAAAATGTATTTCTTAAAGCATATCACAGGGATAAAACCCAAATATATATATATATATATGTATACACTACTCACAAAAAGTTAGGGATATTCGGCTTTAGGGTGAAATTTCAGGATGAACCTAAAATGCATTATAACCTTTACAGGTGAACTTAATGTGACCTTCTGTAAACTTTTGAATGCACATGTCCAACTGTTCAATGTTTCAGTACTTTTTGCACAAGTTGCTGTTCTCTAACAAGGAGTTTAACGGTAAAATTCACATCAGGTGTTTGATGCTCCAGCTCATCGAGGTCGTATCATTAGGGAACGGCTGCTGGATACTGGGGTACCTCAAATGGAGTGGCCTGCACTTTCTGAGACCTGAATCCCATAGAAAACCTATGGAATCAGTTGAGTCGCCGTGTAGAGGCTCGGAGCTCTGTACCCCAGAACCTCAATGTCCTGAGGGCCGCCCTTCAAGAAGAGTGGGATGCCATGCCTCAGCAGACAATAAGTCGACTTGTGAACAGCATGAGACGTCGTTGTCAAGCTGTAATTGATGCTCAAGGGCACATGACAAGTTATTGACACTGACATTTTTTGTTGTGGTATACCCACCACTGTTGTTGGCTTTTGTTTCAAGAAATTGTTTGAGAGGAGGAAATCACCAGTGTATGCTTCTACTTAAATGCCCTACTTTCATTATATAATGTCACTGTAGCGTGAACATTTTACATTTTCCATAAATTTCACCCGAAAGCCGAATATCCTTAACTTTTTGTGAGTAGTGTATATATATATATATATATATATATATATATATATATATATATATAAAGATCCACAGGGCTCAACTGCTCCAAGCCGCGGAGTTCTATGCAGCAACATAAAGTTATCAAGTGTGGTTACTGACCAAATGTGTAGTTTTTGCTACATATATTACAATTTATCATGTAGGCTATGTTATTAACCACTAACAGATTCTCTGAAATCAAAGGGCTTCTGTGAGACCATGTCAACACCAAGACCTATTTAACATCCAACTAATTTATGCACAGACTTCAGATTTCTTTTTAAAAAGAGTCTTGCAGACAAGGAGAGAAGATCTGACAGGAGACTTTGTGGCAAGTCCTCTTGACTGGCCATAACTAACAGAAAGTATGTCATTAAAAAATGTCTTCCTGGAACTCCTACAAAGAAGGAACACATGTGAAGATGAGACATTTCCTTGAGGGACTCCAGATGTTACATGAGCCCATTGGCTGTATGTGTTGTCCACAAGTACTCACTAGGTCCTGCCATAGAGGTGATCAGGAATTGAAGCTATGTCCCAGGGGTCTGAAATAACTTCACTGAACCGCTGCATCAGTATTGCATGACTGACTCTATCAAAAGCCTTATCAGCCAGCGGCACCCAGATCTCTGTGCAATCACGAGAGTCCCAAGAACCAGAACTGCAGCATTTAGTTAGACCAGCTGTCGTTGAACTCGACCTTTTACCACAGAGGGGATGAGATCACAGTTTCCTGTCTGCACACATTTCTCCAAAAGCTTAGCTGTTACACTTGTTAAGGATGTTCGTCTGGTCTGGTTTTATTGATTTGTTCCAGGCTTCTTTGGGATACTTATATTGAAGGACTGAATGAATCATTGAAGAGATGAGCAATGACTGGAGCTCGATCTCCAGCATTTTTTCTGTCATTCATGGCTTGTCTGTTATTTTAACTCTTTAGGCATGCATGTTTCCAACATTGTTGTGGCGTGGGCCTCCACTTTGTTTTCAGTCCCCTCAGCTGAATACACATGGTTCCAGTCAGTCATGGCCATGCATAGTCCCAGTGCCTCCTTAGTGGTAGTATTCACTGTCCTTGTACATACAGACTCCTTCTTTGGCCTGTGAAAATCACCTTTGGGCATCTGATACGATCTGATATGTCCAGGGTGTTGATAAACTGTACAATGTTATATATCACAAGATTCAAAGTTGCATCCTCTCTTGTGATTTTTACTAATCAGTACATTCACTTTTAAAGTAAAGTAAGGAATCAATGAGGCTCATCCCCTTTTTCTGCTGGGCCCTGTTCAGAAGTGCTGAAGATGAGAGGGCGGTGGGGGCGACTTACTGTGAGAACATGGACGACCTGCTGAGGAGGTCGGACTTTGTCATGTTGGCTGTGAACCTGACCCCTGAAACCACAGGTCTCATCGGCCAAAGAGAGCTGTCTCTTATGAAGCCCACAGCAACTCTGGTCAACGTTAGCAGAGGTGAGCATGAAATGTTTCCTGGACATACTGATCCTGATTAAGAGCTTATTATTTGTTGCTGTATGATGAAAACCAGGTCTTTAGCCTAATAACGCTCTTTCCACGTCAGGTCTGGTTGTGGACCAGGATGCCCTGGTCAAAGCTCTGCAGTCTGGGACGATTCATGCAGCAGCCTTAGACGTGACTCACCCTGAACCTTTACCAAGGTTTTGTTTCTCTGAAAATACATTCACTTCAATTTGAATCACTGTCACTTTGTCATATGTTTGCAGTTCAATGTAGCAACTATACAGGAGTTTACTTTGCCACAGCAACAGTGAACATGGTAGCAGAGTCCATACTAACATATGGTACACTTTATCCAGTAGAAAGTCATCAGTCCCACTCTTTCATTCATTGACCATCTAATGATACTCTACAACTCTACTGCTTCATCTTGTGCAGGGATCATCCTCTCCTCAGCCTGCCGAATGTGCTGATAACCCCTCATGTTGGCTGCAGTACCTACCAAACAATAAGGAGGATGGTGGAGGTGATGGTCGAAAATGCCCGGGCTGCAATGAATGGCCTGCCAATCCCAAATGAAGTGAAATCTCAATAACAAAACTCCTGAGTGCTGACACTTTTGTTGGTTCAGAAAGCTCACACACTTGTGTCCCTTCATAAATATGATTTTACAAGTGATTAATGTCCTGCCCACTTAACAAACTTGTTATTAAGCAAATTGAATGTGTTAAATATCACATATTTCTATGTCCATATATTTGTTTTCACATAACACATAGATGTTATGAATATGAACGCTTTATCTTACGTCAAAAGTCATTTTTAAAACTTACAACAAATGAGTGTCTCTTCATTAAAATGTAGATGTGTGCAGTGAAGTGCTTCAAACTCTGATCATATTGTCTTTTCCAATGGGGAGCTTGCAGCGTAAGTATGAAGTGTCTATCAAATTACTGTAAATTACTGTGGTCACAAAAATGTGTCTACAGACAGATGCTGCATGACAATATGTTCTGGACCATGTACCCTGGCGACGGGACAGAAAAACAATTTGGTTCTTATGTTTCTTCACATACAGTGACTTAGATAAACAGTTTTAACAGTGCTGTGCTGTCAGGTAGGATATAAAACTAGAACAATCATGATTACCAATGTTTATTGTTACCACTGGAGACTCTACTCGCTTATTTCTGAAACAATTAAGTTAAGTAAGTCAGTAAGCCGGTGAGTGACAAATCAGTATCTAGGCCTTCCCCCCTGAGCAGGGATCCAGCAGTGACATGATCTTGTTATTCTTCTTCTTCTTCTTATTGTTATTATTATTAGTAGTAGTAGCAGTAGTATTAGTAGCTGTAGTAGTAGCAGTAGTAACAGTAGCAGTAGCAGTGGTAGTAGTAGTAGTAGTAGTAGTAGTCGCTGTAGCAGTAGTACCACTAGTAGCAGTAGTAGTAGTAGTAGTAGTAGTAGCAGCAGCATCAGCAGTAGTAGTAGCTGTGGTAGTAGTAGTAGTAGTAGCAATAGTAGTATTTATTTTTATTTTTTTAAAATAGAAAGACAAATAAGAGTGCACATGCAAATCCAAATAAAAGGCACAAATTAAATTATAATTAAAATTCATTAAAAAAAAAAAATCAGTTCGGCAGTATAACGCATAAAGCATAGATATAGAAACGTTTCTATATGTATGGCATAAAGCACATCTCTGACGTGTAAAATATCTTTGTAGCGCTGCAAGCTGACCGCTCTTCTGCCTGTTTGAAATTAATACTAAAGCCACTATTTTCAAATAATATCCTGTGGGGAAGACACAAGGCGATAAAATAAATAAATAAATAAATAAAAAATTCATCTCATTAAGTGGGAAAAAAAAGAAACGCTGCACTTCTAAAGAAAACTATAGAGGCATTTCATTCAGGCACTTGCAGTGGATACTAACGTGGCCCTTTCGTCATCAACAATCGACGCCGTGCCGCACCAGCGTGAAAATAGTAGTGAAAGCTGCTGAAATCACATCATTTCAGATATCCTGGTGAAATTTCAGCTCCAGCAGTTTGTGATCTGACACACAGCGCCATGTTTGTGGCCGCGGAAAACACACAGCCGTGCTTCAAAGGCTTCACTCTGATCCTGGTGAGTTCATGGACGCTCAGTTTCACTTTGACACTGAGGCATCACACTGTGATTATTTCCTCCAGAGACGTCTTTACAGTATCTTATCCACTGCACAGGTTAGCCAGCCAGCTTAATCCCTTATATCAGGTGATCATGTGTCTGTCATAACAAACTATGGAAATTTGAGAGTTTTGTCTTGAGATTATAATCCTCAGCTCCTTCCTGTTGGCATATGACCCTGCAAAGTCCAGCAGCAAACCCCCAAATGCTATGAATCCTTTATAATGGAGGAGTAGGAGGTTAAAGCTAATGTCATATTTCTCAGTTAAGTTTCTAAACAAATGCTGCTCTTTTCCTTTATAGGACATCCTAAACTCCAAGTGCATGAAGTATACATGTGACCTACATTTTAATCTGAAAAGATTCTGTGAATATCTTTCTTATCATGAGTAATACATCAGCCTTTACTTAGTATTCAATCTGTGTCTAATTGTTTCTGACTGCACTAAACTCCCATTGTCCCTCTGTGTTTCTTGTTTCTTCTCTCTGTTTTGCGTCCAGCCTGCAGTGGCTGTGGGGAACGTGGGCCAGCTGGCGGTGGACCTCATCGTGTCCACCCTCAGCATGCGGCGGGTGGGCTACATCCACACAGACTGTCTGATCCCCATGGCCGGGAACAACCCGTACGCTTCCAGCGCAGAGGACGCCCAGGAGTTGCACACCGCCGCTGAAGGTACCACCTTTGCCCCCAGTTACACCTCCGATCTCCTTATTCCTCATAACCAGCTCTCAGCCGCTCCGGTCCTCCAATCTCGTTCTTTTATCTATTCCAAACACCAAACCAAAGGTGACTGCGCCCCAACTCTCTAGAATAATCTGGAATAATCTTCCCCAACCAATTTGTTTTGCTGAATCTCTGGACTGTAAAGACTCATTTTTATGGACAAGCCCTTCCATAGATCTCCATCGAAGATCTTTGGAATGACTTTGGATGTATATCTCTTCTCTGTCTGTGCTCTTTTATGTACATTTTTATGGATTTGTTTTTATTTATAAGTGTGTAGCACTTTGTAACTGTGTGTTTTTAAAAAGTGCCATCTAAACAAAGCTTTACTTACTTACATGCTTACGCTTATGGATCGCGCTGCAGATTATTGAATTTAGGATGTCCCGTAGACTGATATTCATTAAAAACAGCTTTAAAGGACTGCCCGATGAAGATATGGTCCCATTTTTAAGTCGACAAGATCCTGATTATATTTCTGATCATTGTTATTGATTATTTTTAAGTTTTTTGACAGCTATGCAACAATTGATTCTTCGTCATAAAAAAAAAAAAAAAAACAACTATATAAATCCTACACATTATGAATGCCCAACTGATATTGTCTTTCATTGACAGTCTACACAGAGGCAGAAATGAAGCTGGCAGTGCTGCAGATCAGGGCACCGATTATTCAGGTAAAGCTGCGGTCTGTCTCATCAGCGTGATTGATTGAATGTATATAGACTAGGTGTTTTTCATATGTGTATTTCTATAAGTTGTTTTTTGCAGATCAAATTGCACTGTGACTTTCAACAGTCTGACTGCTCAGAACATCCTCTGATATCTATATTCTCTCCAGTGTCTTAGTTTTCAGCCCTGATAAGTGAAATGTTGTTGAAATTTCACTGAATGGAATTAGCTTTAATTTATTCTCTGCTCTGTGATTTATTTCTTCGTAGACAAAATCCAGAAAGTTCCGCAAATTGCTCGTGTCTTGGATCAAAGCCAGCGGGTTCTCCAGGACAGTCGTGCTGTCCAGCAGCCATGCGTACCAGCGGGATGACCAGCAGCTCCAGAGGTACGTAATGAAAGTGTCTAAGTGAGTACTGGTGGATGAATTTAAATCTGTCTTTCGGCATGGCTGCTGCTTTGTCACCAGAGGGCTCCAGTGAGCAAGTGGAAATGTTTCAAGTTCGAGTTTATTTTGAGCCTAAAATCACTGTTTACCGTCTCAAAGGGATTCACTGGCCCACATGTTTACAAAACCCCCTGACTTAATCCTCATAACAGGCAAGAAAAAAATTCCCAAAACACCCACAGATGATATGGGGAAAAATGGAAAAAATCACAGAGAGAGGAGAGTCCTTCATGGCCAGACAGGAGTGCAGTAGGTTTCAACCCAGTGGGCAAACTACAAACTATACAGTCTTAATGCAGAAGAAAACACACCAGCAGACAAAATAAAGGCAGCAAAAGCAGCAGGGGGGTTGACCAAGGCAGGCGATGCAGACACAGCAAACAGAACGACAAAATGTAGCAGAGACCTCGTGCTCTGGAGGCTGATGATGCATTTCCTCACCCTAGCTGCAGCACTTCAGCTCTCATGCTGCTGTGTCGATGTTTGTGTTTGGCAGTGACCCCCTGAGGTACCTGCTCACTCCGGCCCTGCAGAAGCTGTGTGGTGACGCCCTGAAGGAGCTGGGCTGGAAGGAGATGGAGCGAGTGGCGGCCTTCCCCGGCCTCACGGACACCAGTGCGGAGCCCCGCCTCTACATCCCCGGAGGAGGCATCACCAAGGGGCTTTTCACGGACAGGTACCACCTCACCACCGAGGGCCCCACCATGAACACGTCAAACCACGATTTGACTCATCGAGCACCAGGGAGAAACTAGACCTGGGTTTTTTGGCATATAGTTACATGTAAATAAAAAGTAAATAAAAAATTCTGTACACATTAGGCATTTTCTAGGGATTTTTTAGGCATTCTCAAATGTAAAACAACTCCAAACATAATGCACACACTTCTCAGTCACAGAATCCTTCGCTTGCGGTTGAGAGTTTTTTGAAACGCATAAAGCTTATTTGTAGTCATCTTTTAGCGTGTGGCCTTTACTTGATTTATTTATTTATTCATTCATAATTGTGTTGCACACCTTTTGAGTATGAACCCCTGTGTCTGCTCTTTTTTGCATAGGTTTTTTTCCCCTACAACCTCCCTCTCACTGTTTTTGATGTTTGATGTTTTGATGAAAAACAGCATATATTGTTACTTATTGATGATGGAGAAATCAGTTGCCCACTACACCAGTTTTTATTGATCAGGTGTGGTTATACATACAATGAGTTCGACTCCGGTTTACAGTTGCTTCTAGTATTTACATCTATCACTCAAAAATAAAATAGAAATGCAACAATTAAGAAGTAAATAGGAATAAACAGAGTACTTGGAGGTCAGTATGCACACACAACAAGGTGTGTCACCACCACGCAGGCTGTTGTTATGGCTGAATAACTGACTGTCTGTTTCTTTGGACTGGGACACAGGACTGTCTGTTGTAATACGACACAAGGGAGAGGGGCTATTTACAAAAGTGTCACATGTACACGTTTACAAATGTCCATTATTGTGACATTATTATAAAGTGGGCATGCTGACTAAACCCTGTTTCTGAGCATATTTGTTTGTGTGTGTGTGTGTGTGTGTGTGTGTGTGGCGTGCAGCTGTGCAGAGGAGCTGCCTCTGGCTGTGGTGCTGCTCTTCTGCTCAGAGGGCGACAACATCCCCGACTCCTTCACCCTGCTCAACCACCTCAACGACTGGCTCCACCTGCAGGCCAAACCTGTGAGTGACGCTCCTGAGCAGAGGGCCTGCCTGTGCTCTGCTTTGAGACACAACTCTGTATATGCTATATCCTTGAGACATGTAATAATTTGCACCACTTATTATTAGTATTATTATAATTATTATTATAATTATTTATTCATTTATTTATTTATTTATTTTTGCTGCCTGAGCTAATGTCAGCCTCCTGTCAGTGTTTGTTGATAGATTGACAAGTTTATTGTTTACTAGATATGTTCTGGCTAGTTTGGTACATCGTAGAGATAGGAGCATAAATATCAGAGAAGGAGTTGTTATATAAAGGTACAGTTCACCCAAAATACAACAAAAAATTATATTTTCCCACTTTCCCCTTGGGGATGAATAAAATATTTCTGATTCTGGTTCTGATTGCCCCTGGTGCATCCACTTAGTTTATGAGTGATTTGGCAAGGTTTCCAGGCCGTGATGTCTCCTGTGTCCTTCACATCAGCCCAGTGAGTTGGGATGGGTTTTACATGTGAAAAATTCAGCAGCAACAGCCCTTGCCAAAAACGGTGATACAGTTTGCCAGCGCTCGTTGGCAGGAAATACCTCCTAACAAAAGCCTTCGCTCCAGAGGGCTATGGATCATGCCAGCTACCTGTGTCATTACTTTTTCGGAAAGCGCTGCTGTTGATGAGTTTTTCATGTGCACATTTTGGATGGGTTGAGTTCGTCCCCCATTGTGCCGGGAAACAGGGAAGGTTGTGGCAGACTGGAAACTATCTGGATGAATAGACTGCACCGGGGTTGGGTGGGAAATCTTTTTGTGCTGTTTGAGTGAGTGAACTGCTTCTTTACAAGCGACACAGTGACGTGTTTGTAAATTGATTGTCCACAATATGGATTTATATACAACTTTATAGTACAGTGGGTGATGAGATTATAAAAATCTAATCCGCATAATGTCTTAACTCCATTTCCAGAGCCAAGAGGCCAACAAGTGGAAGATCCCGTCTTCATGGAGGCTTCTGTTCGGCAGTGGCATCCCTCCCGCTCTCTTCTGATACAGTACACACGCACATACAGGAAAGCACCGTTTTATTTTTAGTGTTTTTGAGGTTATTGCCAGTTTACGGGTACAACATGAATGGTCACTTTGTACAGAAACTCCCTCGGGTCCGTCTCTTTTCCCGGGTAACAGCCGAGCTTTCCGGTCACAACGGCTTCGGACTCCTCTGTCAGCTGTGTCTCAGCTGTGGTTTCAGAATTTCTCATTAACGCTCAGTTGGCATCGGATCATCTCAGTGAGAAGAGCGACTATTTGTGTCCTCGGGAGGAGCTGACAACCCTGGAAGACACTGCCTTCAGTTACAAGATGCATCACAGTGATGACTCACAATCATTATGTTAGTAATGTTTAGTTTACCCAGCCCACTCAAGGATGACGGGGCCTAAAATATGATTGTAAATGGGCCACACACAAGCACACAGCCAGAACCCTTCTCTAAATCTGCACTTCTGCAATGCCGATGATATTTCCTAGTATTTTAGCACTTTTTTTTGTTGTTTTTTGTTCTTTTTTTAAATAAAAAACATTGTTGACTCATGCGAATTCGGTGTGAATTTATCTCAAACCAAACAAAAAGACTTGATTGTGGGAGCCTCACTCGATCCTGCCTCCACCCACTTGACTGAAAGTGGTTGGCCAGGTGCCATACTGTATTCCTGGCAGTACCGCCTCTGCCGACATTGTAATTTGATTCCATCCCTAAACATGTTACAACCAGTTATAAAGTTGTTCTTATGACAAAGTGAAAGTGCGCCGATGCATATTTTGATCATATCCTGCAGCATTGCTAGGTCAGTGGTTTTCTTTCTACCAGCATCATTGTTTTGGGTGGGTCGTTGTGGTTTCAGTAGGGAAATATCCTGTTGTTCTTGTGCACGCAGCTGAAATAAGGGAAGAGCTTAATAAGAGCCGTAACATTAAAGTTTGGCTTTGACAATGACACACACATCATTTTAATAATGTGTGAACTACTATATGAGGATTGCTGGCCCAAAGGTAAAAGCCATTATAGACTATTTTTAACCCATTTGTATACTTCTTACAAAACTGAAATGGCTTAGAGTTAAATTTTTATCCAATAAAGCATGTGTAAAGGACACCGTAATGTTATAAAATATTGAAGTACATTACGTAGGGCAATGTGCACTCAAACACATAGCCATAGAAGGCCAAATACAAGTCATCATTATGTAAACTAGACGATACCAGTTTTATTTGTAGATTACACTCTAGGGGGAAAAGGAAACTTAAGACAAATTCATTTCAAAAGGAGAACAAGTCATGAAAGAAAGTTTCGTATGTCTTCAAATCAAATACATTGTCTTCGGTCATTTTTGTACAAACAAAAATATGTCTTTTTACACACATCTTTTAAAAAGAACACTATGTACATCATGGAAACATGCCACTGAATTTCTCATGTGGGGGGAGGGGGTGCTTTCATTTAGCCCTCCCAACACCGTGGAAAACTTCAAGTAATCTCTTATAAAAAATAGAACATTTTATTTTTGCCTCTGAAAAAAGTTCTCTAAAAATACACATATAAACACCATAACAAATTGGCAATGCATAGCCCCTATTTTCAGTTCATAGTGAAACTTAATTTTGGTAAATGCTAAATGAATGACAAAGATGCAAATAATAAAATGAAAAACAAAGCAAAGAAAAAAAAAACAAAAAAAAAAAACAGGTGTTCTGACTGCACTCCGCAGCAGTGGTGGTGGGGGGGCTGGGGTGTGAAGGAGCTGGTGTGTTTGTCATCTCTTCATCAGAATGTCAGAGTGTTTGCTGTAAACAGTTTAGAGAGATGGGATGGGGAGAGGAGCTGAGGAGCGATGGGAAGGCCGTGAGGGCGGGGCACTGAGGAGAACAAGGGAGTAGATAAAGAGGTTGTGGGAGCAATGAGGTGCATGATAGATTGTGTTGTGATTAGGTTGACTGAAGAGGGATGGTGTCAACTGAAAACAACTACAACAAAAAACAAATGTAACAGAAGATGAGAGCTGGTTGGATTCAAGGAAGAGTGGTTTTGGGTCGGGGAAGAAGCACGGAGGTTGGGAGAGAGCTGGAGATCCCTGCCGATGTTGGCTTCGCTGCCAGAGCTGTAGTCACGTGACCGCAGGTGGAGATGGTTAGGTGTCACTGGTTTTTGCCCTGTCACAACACACAAAAGTGTTTGAAAGGTTCAAGTCCAGATGTAAACAGCAGTTTATTTTATTCTGAACGAGCTGGAGAGCGATCAAAGCAACCTGTGCGACACAAAATCCAATGATGTTCTGTCAGAATCATGGGTTAAGCTATGGGATTTAAGCCTGCGCACGTGGTGGCACAGTGCTGCCTGTCAGATCACTTTGATCATCTCAGCATTAGCTTGTCAATCCACAAAAAGCAGCCATCATATGTGTATTAGCGTTAAGATGTCACACTGTGTTCAGATGCTCTTGGTTGCAAACCTTCAAGGCTGTAATTTTATTGGGGAAAAGGCCAATTATGCAAGAAAATTTTCATTTTGTCCTCCAAATTCAGAGAGCATTTGAAGGCACCACCAATCTGTTGCCTGCACCAAGAGGCCAAGGGAGTAAGAAACAGGTTGGTTTTCATATCACAGGATAATCTTGAAGGAGTTTTTGTTTGTTTTTTTTTAAATAGAGCTGACCTTGCCTTCTGAAGCTGTGGTGTACTGGCCTTTAAAAAAATCATGTAAGGAAAAAGTAACCAAGTATGCTGGTAAAATGGACCAGGAGGGGTGGTGTTTCCAGTTAATCGGCTCAGCTGCTTAGTTACTGTAGGCAGGTGCAAAAACTCTTCCTGTAAACTGCATGTCATGATATGAATGTGTGTTATGGTTATATCCTTGTTCAAACAGATTTTTTCTTTTTTTTTCTTTTTTTTTTTTTACAGGTTGAATATCTAGTTCCATTTGTACAACTGTAGCATAGGATGGCAAAACAAAGAAATGTTTAAACTTTTGACAGCTTCTTCAGACACTATATCACTATCAACAGGAGTAGTGTCAGAATTTATCAGAATCTTTTGACAGAATTAAATAATACTTTTTGCTGTCCAAATGGGAAATGTGCCACAATTTCATTCAAACTTTCAAAAGGCCAAAACCCAACACCTGATGCAGTTGAAAACCCTCAAAAACATAGAAACACAGTCATGCTTAGATTCTGAGGAAATGAAAGAATCCATAATAACAAGGAAATAAGAGCCCAGAGTTAGGAGCACCAGCAATAACGTATAATGCAACCTGGTCAAATATGCAATTGTGATGCATGCAACAGACTTTAATGAGTACCAACATTCCTGTTGTGATTAATGAGAGCTTCAGCACGGACAAAGACGTAACGGTCACTGAGGTTGTCACAGCTCAGTGGCACATGCTTACTTTAGGCTACGAAGTCTGCATTGTTGTCTTGCTCATTTAAAGGAGTGATACTTTATCATATCCCATTTCTTATATCCACTATTTCTCCTTTCAACATGTCAGAGCAGCTGCTTGGCTGTGAAGTCTACTGCATTTACTCTCTTAATAACCTGCCATACATTTGAGCCATATTCTGTAAGTTTCATGAGGCTGCCACTGCTTTGTATTGGTTGTTGATTATAACCCTGACTCATGAATAAGTAGATGAAAGATGGACAAAACAAAAGGACTTCAAGCTGTTGACAAAAGACATTTACCTCCTCCCAAATATAGGGTAGGTTGTACAGTTTAAAATGAGTACGCACCATTCACTCATTTCACGATTCAACGTGATTGACGATAAAGGGTTCATGATTTGGTATTATTACAACATTTTTAACAAAATTTAAATTTAAAAAAATTAAGTTTGAAAAATAGTGTTTTTTATTATTTCTGAGGCATAATCACTGCAAAATAATGCGTTTTCTTCTCGTCTTGCGACAAATGTATCTTTAGACTCCTGTTGTAGAGAACTAAACATTTCAATAGAAAATTGTACACACAATGTGTTATAGCAGTTTTACCACATCTAAAATGTAGCATCACGTAACAACACTATAGCACAAGGGCAGGTATCCTCAGTCTCCAGGCTTAAGCTTTTCATAGTCTTGATTTATTTTTCTCCACTGCTTTGCTGTGCATTGGATGCCTTTTTCTCCCAAATGCACTGATTTTTTAAAAAATATTTTCCCCCATTTATAACTATTTATCTATAATTTTTTTTTATTATTATTATAGATCAGTGTTTCTGACAGCTGAGTTGATATCCTGCTGAACACTGTGCAAGTCAATCACATTAAAACAGTTATGCATCAGGCTATTTAACCTACCTGTTTTAACCCCTGGTACAATTTGCATTTGCACTGTTTTGATAGTTTTGTTAGATGGTTTCATAAACTGAGTGCCGCTCTCCACAATGTGCACTGTGACATCTGGTGATGCACATCGCCACATTTTGCATTGCAAACTACCATGACATGAAATATTGTGAACACCCCTAGTTAGCACAAGTGACCACATGGTCACATATTAGAGCCCTGAGTTTCTAAATGATCTCAAACTTTAGAGCTTCAACAACCATCAGCCACAAATACACATACGCGCGCGCACACACACACACACACACACACACACACACACACACACACACACCATGCCATAGTGCAATCCAACTTGTGAACAAAACTAGAAACCACGAGAGCAAAGCAAATTACAAAAAAAAAACCAACAAAATCTCAACAGTAACCAAAAACACAACAGACACAAAGCACACACACACAAACACAAACACTCCTTCACGTACAAGTTGAGGGGGTTCTTTTTAAAAGCTTCCTCCTCTAAATGTGTTCTTCATGGTTGTTGCTGTCACAGAGGGGTTAAAGTTACAGAGCTCCCCACTGGACAGGCCAGCTCTTGTCATGTACAGCAAATGCAGCCCAAACTGTCCGAGAAGAATCACAACAGCAGATTAAGTCTTTGCCAGATATAGTACATTTTGGCCCTATTTACTGGAACAACAGACACACAGCAAAAAAAAAAAAAAAAAAAAAAAAGAAGAAGAAGAAAGGCTTCCAAGAAACACCTTGGTAAGACGTTTTTCTATAGTCGGTACACAGTCATCAGAAAAGAGTGCTTTGTCAGGTCTAAGCAGCCTCCTTGATGAGAACATCACAGAGTGGATCTGAGTGAGATAGTCAGGCTGCTTCATACCAAACGACTGAGACTGTCGAGACTCACAGAGAGGTAGAGAGGAAGGGAAATGTATAAATGGAGAGAATGCAGACTCTAACGGCTGTCATGAGATTGTTGAGTCATGCTCTGGGAAAGCCTAGCTTCCCTTTGTGGGGAACCAAAGACTATTTTGGCCCACTGGTAACAGACGTTGGACAATTCTTCTTTGACGTCTATTCGGTTAAAGGAGATTAAAGTGACTGTTTTTTTCTGTCTAAACAAGGCGACATGAAGACGTGGCTGAAGCTGGCTCAATATTATGAACCAGCTGTTTAATAAGAGTTGCACTGGTTAAAGTCTGTTGGATTACTACATTTCACACACTAACCCCAAAGCACCTTCTTCAACTGTTTCAGCACTGCAGTGTTTTATAAGTAGTGTATTTTTATTATTTGAACTTTGGATAATGATTGCAAAAACAAAAGTAATAGATTAGCACTGATGGATGTGATAGATCTGAGCACCAATCAATATTATATATATTGTATGAGGGATCACAGTGAGTAATGAATGTAAGAGATGCTCTGTGGTGAGGCATGACTAAAGCAATCCTGGAACATACTACTATTAGTTTAATGACTGGTACATATGAAGACATGAAAGGAGATTTTTGTAAAGAATAATAATCACCTTTTCCTCTTCTTTTCTGAGTCATTTATCCTGGCCTTGCTTTGCTGGGGTGTCTTTGCTGTGGCTGATTTGGAGATGCTGTCTTCTCTGCGTCTCTTGCTGTGTATAAAACAGTTAGAATAGGTAAAACAGCCATCCATCCAGCAATGTTATGCTGCAGGCTCACAAACATAATTTAAGAGACACCTAAGAGGTAAGAGGTGCTTACTCATCCAGTTTAGCACTTTCAAGTTTTTCATTGTGGCAGGATAGACTCAGCCTTCTGTCCAGTCTATTAACAGTTGAAATGGTGATCACCCAATCACCAGTGACTTATTTACAATATGTATCAGCCAATTGTGCTTACTGGCCAACTGAATGGTGCACCCTGTCATAGAGCATGGCGTCACATGCGAACACACATACAAACACATGATCAGTTACATGGTACTGACTGTGTTGTGGTGCTGTCCAGCTCCTGCTCCTTGCAGGGAGACTGACTGGGAACTTTGCTGTCCTGCCTGCAGTCTCCTCCCTCCTCCAGCTGGGGGCCTCCCCGCTGGCTGCCGTTGTACCTCTCTGAAGGACACTTGGCCTGAGACGAAGGTGGAGAGTGAGACGACGGCTCTTGGTCTTCCCGGGACAACTCCCGCCACTGCTTCTACACGGACAGAAGGACAGAATTTGGAGGGGGAGAGGAGGGCAGCCACTTAGTTCAAGTTCATCTATTGCCACGTTAAAATAAAAAAATGTATGAGGGACAAATCACATTCTGTCAAATTCAATCAAAACAAACATACAAAGCACTGAGACCAAAGAACTGGAGTTAAATGCATAATGGATGGACAATAGTGAATGTGCAGAGTCTAGCTCATTTTTGTTAGAAAGAAAATCACTACTCCATAAATCATACACTGATATGGTGTTGAAGCTACAAGTGGGATGCAGCAAAAATGTACACTTGGCACTGGCCTTTTTGTCATTGTGAGTAATTTAGGATTTAACAAAAAAACTGGTAAGTGAAAAAAAAAATCCAGCAGTTCACAGTGAACCTATTTCTAATGTGACAATGACAGCAATTTCTCATACAAAATTCACTAGTGTACTCTTTTTCTTTTTGTAGTACTCTTTTCAAACAGGGCAAAGATGTGCAGATCAGTCCTCTGACACAATATCTGAGGCTGTACAATTTTCAAAATAAACTATAACAACATTTTCCCATCACTTTAAAATACATCAACTACTTTTTGGACTTGACTGTAAGCATCACATTTGCCAGTTGCCAGCATTATAAGAAGCAAATGCCTGGAGGAGTGGCCAAAACCATCCAGCCTTAACTTGTGACAATGGGTCTTATTTATTCTACCTGTTGGATGTGAATTAGCCTGGTGTGGCGCATAAAATCAGTCTAACTTGTTTTCCATTACTTTGTCATTGTAATTTTCTGATACACATCAATTCCCAGTGTTTAACAGATTAATAGGATTCTTACTAATATTTCAGTCACACTGTCATTTATTCAAGCTTGCTCTTTAGACTGTAAAAAGGCCCTTCCAAATATTTTTACCTTGCAAACTTGCTAATATTGTGCTGTTCCTGTTGATAAAGAATATGTGCATTCAAATTCTGTGATTTTTCAGTACAAGCAGGGCAGACTGAAGAAAGTGCTTGAGCACAATGTTGAAATTGTGGTTGATTTATGATAGAAAAAATATGCCGTTTTGGTGGAGCTTCAACAAAAAAGTAAATAAAACTAGACTTTATAAAGTTTCTGAAGAAACTTTGATGTGCTTGCCTTGCGAGCGCCTAGACATGCGCTAAACTGCCAGCCCTATGCTGTTTGTGGGCTGTGTAGTGTTGTGGCTCTTGCCCAGGCAGGGAGTTGAACCCTGTTCTCCTGCATGGCAGGCAGAGACACTATCCACTGAGCCACTGGGGCTTGTGTGGGCGGAGCCAGAAATGAGGCTCTAAGAAGCACACAGCATGAGTGACAGCGCTGCTTCTGTGAAAAATCACCTAAAAGTAGTGGTCAAACTACTGCTTTTTTATCAATGATAGTAAGTCCGAGTAGAAAATAAAAGGTATCATGAGAAAGGCAAGGCTTTGGGCTTTCAAACTGTGTCAAAATTATTTTCCAACTCCCAAAAATGCCCACCTTAGAGCGAGTTGGAAAAGTGTGTCCTTCTGCTTCTCTCCTGAGACTTTGCATTCCAGATATAATGGGAGTCTATGGGGGAGAGAGCTGGCACTCCTGCCTCGTTAAGGGTCACAGTTTAAAAAGTTGAAGCTACTTTGCTTTTGTATTTACATTTTTCAAAGCAGAACTAGTTTTCCTACTACTTTCCAAAAAATTATGCATGTGGAGTGAAAATTGTGGCCAGGAGAGCAAGTTAAAGACAAAAGTTTTAGGCGAATTTTAAGGGCTGCTCCACTCTAGCCCTCAGGAATGCCACTCTAGCTCACGCAATACACACTCATTCAAAAGTCAGAGGCGGCTCAAAAATAACTCCAAACTTAAACTGTGTTTTATGCCAAACTAAGACAGACATGAAAAATTGAAGATGACACACATAAAGTTGAACATCTGCTGAGTCATTTAAGCTTTGAATGGAGTCTGTGAGCCAAAGAATGAGGGAGCTGTGAGGCTTTGAAAATGCATGAGTGTCTGCCGATTTCCCATTCTTTTTCTATGAGGGCAAAATCGCGATTTTAAAATTGAATTATGAGAAATCCTAAAGTCTGATCAGTTTGAAAATTGACACACCTCTTCTTCTCCACAAGACGCACATTTTTCGTATTTGGTGCGTGGACGCAGGTCCAAAGCTCTGGGCCCTGGAGCCTTCTGAAGTTTTGGCCATTCATTTCGGATGGCCGAAATTTTCAGGAAAATTGGAATTTTGAGAATTCCGTGGGTCGGATTCCTTATAAAAGTAATAGCACACTTCTCCCAATGGGGCCGCACATTTTCCCAATTCATTGTGGGGGCCTAAAACCAAAGCTGTAGGAGGAGTAGCGCGCCGAAAAAAAGGTGGAATAATAAAAATAACTAGACTTTATAAAGTTTCTGAAGAAACTTTGATGTGCTTGCCTTGCGAGCGCCTGGACATGCGCTAAATCAGCAGCCCTGTGCTGTTTGTGGGCTGTGTAGTGTTGTGGCTCTTGCCCAGGCGGGGAGTTGAACCCTGGTCTCCTGCATGGCAGGCAGAGACACTATCCACTGTGCCACTGGGGCTTGTGTGGGCGGAGCCAGAAATGAGGCTCTATGAAGCACACAGCATGAGTGACAGTGCTGCTTCTGTGAAAAATCACCTAAACGTAGTGGTCAAACTACTGCTTTGTTCTCAATGACAGTAAGTCCGAGCAGAAAATAAAATGTATCATGAGAAAGGCAAGGCTTTGGGCTTTCAAACTGTGTCAAAATTATTTTCCAACTCCCAAAAATGCCCACCTTAGAGCGACTTGGAAAAGTGTGTCCTTCTGCTTCTCTCCTGAGACTTTGCATTCCAGATATAATGGGAGTCTATGGGGGAGAGAGCTGGCACTCCTGCCTCGTTAAGGGTCACAGTTAAAAAAGTTGAAGCTACTTTGCTTTTGTATTTGCATTTTTCAAAGCACAACTATTTTTCCTACTACTTTCCAAAAAATTATGCATGTGGAGTGAAAATTGTGGCCAGGAGAGCAAGTTTAAGACAAAAGTTTTAGGCGAATTTTCAGGGCTGCTCCACTCTAGCCCTCAGGAATGCCACTCTAGCTCACTCCATTAGTGTGTATTGCGTTTGGAATTCCGACTTTAAACTGAAATTGTGGAAAAACGGAAAGTCTGATCGGTTTGAAAATCGACACAGTGCTTCTTCTCCATAAGACGCACGTTTTTCGTATTTGGTGCGTAGACGCAGGTCCAAAGCTCTGGGCCCTGGAGCCGTCCAAACTTTTGTCCATTCATTTCCTATGGCCGAAATTTTCAGGAAAATTGGAATTTTGAGAATTCCGTGAGTCGGATTCCTTATAAAAGTAATAGCACACTTCTCCCAATGGGGCCGCACATTTTCCCAATTCATTGTGTGGGTCTAAAATGAAAGCTGTAGGAGGAGTAGCGCGCCGAAGGATTTGCAGAAAAATAAACTATAACTAGACTTTATAAAGTTTCTGAAGAAACTTTGATGTGCTTGCCTTGCGAGCGCCTAGACATGTGTAAACCGCCAGCCCTATGCTGTTTGTGGGTTGTGTAGTGTTGTTGCTCTTGCCCAGGCGGGGAGTTGAACCCTGGTCTCCTGCATGGCAGGCAGGGACACTATCCACTGAGCCACTGGGGCTTGTGTGGGCGGAGCCAGAAATGAGGCTCTATGAAGCACACAGCATGAGAGACAGTGCTGCTTCTGTGAAAAATCACCTAAACGTAGTGGTCAAACTACTGCTTTGTTCTCAATGACAGTAAGTCCAAGCAGAAAATAAAAGGTATCATGAGAAAGGCAAGGCTTTGGGCTTTCAAACTGTGTCAAAATTATTTTCCAACTCCCAAAAATGCCCACCTTAGAGTGAGTTGGAAAAGTGTGTCTTTCTGCTTCTCTCCTGAGACTTTGCATTCCAGATATAATGGGAGTCTATGGGGGAGAGAGCTGGCACTCCTGCCTCGTTAAGGGTCACAGTTTAAAAAGTTGAAGCTACTTTGCTTTTGTATTTGCATTTTTCAAAGCACAACTAGTTTTCCTACTACTTTCCAAAAAATTATGCATGTGGAGTGAAAATTGTGGCCAAGAGAGCAAGTTTAAGACAAAAGTTTTAGGCGAATTTTCAGGGCTGCTCCACTCTAGCCCTCAGGAATGCCACTCTAGCTCACTCCATTAGTGTGTATTGCGTTTGGAATTCCGACTTCAAACTGGAATTGTGGAAAAACGGAAAGTCTGATCGGTTTGAAAATCGAAACACTGATTCTTCTCCATAAGACGCACATTTTTCGTATTTGGTGCGTGGACGCAGGTCCAAAGCTCTGGGCCCTGGAGCCTTCCAAAGTTTTGTCCATTCATTTCCTATGGCCGAAATTTTCAGGAAAATTGGAATTTTGAGAATTCCGTGAGTCGGATTCCTTATAAAAGTAATAGCACACTTCTCCCAATGGGGCCGCACATTTTCCTAATTCATTGTGTGGGTCTAAAATGAAAGCTGTAGGAGGAGTAGCGCGCCGAAGGATTTGCAGAAAAATAAACTATAATAATAAAAAGAAAAAGAAAAATAATAAGTATGCAGGATAATAAGATGTGTTGCCTTTTCAAGGCAAGCACATAATAATAAAAAGAAAAATAATAAGTATGCAGGATAATAAGATGTGTTGCCTTTTCAAGGCAAGCACATAATAATAAAAAGAAGAAATATGCAAGATTTTAAGATGTGTTGCCTTTTCAAGGCAAGCACATAATAAATCATCAATCTGCCACCATCATGTTTTTGTGCGTTGTCTAGACTCAATTTCCCCTTTGGAGAGAGAAACATTAAAATTTCCCAAAGAAACTGAAGTAATTCACATTTTCTGCTGTAAAGTTGTAGCACTGGGAAGGTGTCCTTCTACACAACTAAACCCCACATACACTTTTTGTGATCCTTCAATGATACCCAAAAGAAACTGTCTTTTGCTCCATAGAGAAACTAGAGCTGAGCCAGAGGGCAGGACCCCTGCAGCTGGTAGGGATTCAGTGTCTTGGTCAAAGACACTTGGTGGATTATTGCTGTCTTTTTTGTTGTGGGGACGTTTGACTTGGAAAGTCTCCTGACTGATTACACCACCCTGCTGAAAGCAGCATGTTCCCGCACAACAAAATCTGCAATAAGCTGAAGGAGGAGTACTTTCAAAGTTCTTCTAGGGACACATGACCTTCCAAAGTTTACACAACGTTGGAGACTATCATCTCTTTCTCTTGAAATGCCGAAATTGGCTTCAATCCAAGGATAGACACTACAGCATTTATCTCTATAACTCTTTCATGGATCTTGATGTTTTTTTAAGAAATGACTTCCACTGAAGACACAAGAATGGCTTCTGGGACTATAGCCAGAAGGAATACTTTACTCTGTGTGTGTGTGTGTTGTAGGTACCTGTACAGAGGAGTCTCCCATGATGTATTTGGCTCCTTCCAGGACAGCCATGTAGGAGAAGCGCAGCTGGTCAGGGGTCTGGATCAGGCCCATCCGGTACTTTCTCATGTCCAACAGGATGCCTTTGATGTCCACTGATGACGGGTCTTTCCTCTTGTCCATCTGAACAGGACAACAATATAATGTGGCTGAGCTAACCAAAATGAACATATAAAGCTGAGAATCTGAAAACCTCCAGGTTCTTGAAGTGATTTACGCTGTGGTTAGTATGAACAAATGATCACTTCGTATTTATCTCCCCCTTTTTTTTTTTTTCTATTCGAAGGAAAATTCCATACTCACACTTATGACCGGTCATGGAAGTTATAATTCATTGGAGCCTCACACTACACACATTTTCAGTATATGTTTTCACTTTTCTGTACATACACTACTCACAAAAAGTTAGGGATATTTGGCTTTCGGGTGAAATTTATGGAAAATGTAAAAAGTTCATGCTACAGTGATATTATATCATGAAAGTAGGGCATTTAAGTAGAAGCATACACTGGTGATTTCCTCATCTCAAACAATTTCTTGAAACAAAAGCCAACAACAGTGGTGGATATACCACAACAAAAAATGTCAGTGTCTCAATAACTTGTCATGTGCCCTTGAGCATCAATTACAGCTTGACAACGACGTCTCATGCTGTCCACAAGTCGACTTATTGTCTGCTGAGGCATGGCATCCCACTCTTCTTGAAGGGTGGCCCTCAGGACATTGAGGTTCTGGGGTACAGAGCTCCAGCCTCTACACGGCGACTTAGCTGATCCCATAGGTTTTCTATGGGATTCAGGTCTGAGAAAGTGCAGGCCACTCCATTTGAGGTACCCCAGTCTCCAGCAGCCGTTCCCTAATGATACGACCTCGATGAGCTGGAGCATCAAACACCTGATGTGAATTTTGCTGTTAAACTCCTTGTTAGAGAACAGCAACTTGTGCAAAAGGTACTGAAACACTGAACAGCTGGACATGTGCATTCAAAAGTTTACAGAAGGTCACATTAAGTTCACCTGTAAAGGTTAGAATTCATTTTAGGTTCATCCTGAAATTTCACCCTAAAGCCGAATATCCCTAACTTTTTGTGAGTAGTGTATATTTTGTACTCTCACATATGTATATAATGTATACAGTATATGAAAGTGAAAATCTTGTACATGTTAGCAGTCCCCGTGAAAAAATTATTATGAAAGATGGGCCCTTGATTTTTTCTGGCAGGCATTATTATTTAATGTATAATAAATTACTTGCTCACCTAGAAGGCATGGATAACTTGCCTATACCCTTACAGATGGAGAAAGTAATAATGAAGATAATAAAAAAATACAAATACGATCATAGAAAACCTTTCTGTAAATTGTGAATTGCATAAGACATGCAGTATGAATCCTGGATCCTTGATCCATGAAAGGTGAAAATGAGTTTGACAGTACTATGTGCACATTTTGGCAATTAATCTCCAGTCCAGATTAATAACACAAAAGGTTGAAGGTGATAAATTTGTTGGCCCAGAAATAATTCTGGCATAGCTTAGTCCTAAACCAATTCCCAACTGCAGTTCACAGGATTAGGGATTTAAGGCCCTATCTTCATGGGTGTCTAAAGACCATAAAAAGCAACGCTATGACCAATTGGTGTTTTTCTTTCCTGGAAACATGCTTTGCCAGTTCACATGGTATTTTCATGCTTGCACCTTGGGCTAGACACAAAAGTGGGAGGTGTGATGCACCGAAATGGAAACTTTACTTGAATGAGGAAGTGTGAGGTGAACAACTTAAGTCATGGAGATAAGAATCAATGTTGTCCTGCAGCCTTCACGGTACTCTGAATGTGTAACTGTTAGGAGACCTATTATGCATGTGGCTTATTACACTGGATATTATGCCAACAATCAGCAGCAACATGCATTCAACAATGTGTTCGAGGGTAAGAACCGTATAATGGAGAAAACATTTGTCATGCGGAAAATGTGTTTTAGATGCTTGGACAAATCAGGTGGCACATGACAAAACAGTGCTCAGAAAGACAGTGTATGCTTTGTTTTACACAATATATACAGGACTATATACTGTATCATGCAGGATGACAACATGCCTTGTCAGAGGAGAAATTAGAAACAATAAGGTGGACAGAGTTTCTATTGAATATGCCAGTGCTAGACCAGGTAACCTTGATGCGCAATGCACAGCAGAGGAGGGACCAGCTGGAGGAGCTGTACCCATGAATAGCATTGTCTTTATTGCATTTGTTATATTGGTTACTTTAAGAAAAAAAAAAAATATAATAATACATAATATAATAAAAAATAAAATGTAGAAAAATCAATACTGGATTCCACGTTTACTTGATTTATTCCTCTGACTTAATGAATTCTGTCAAGGTAACAGTTAATCTCTAAATCCCTCTACTGTACTCCACTACGCCCAGCACTTTTATACTTAGCTCATGTGGGCAAGGTTGCGCTCAGACTAATGAAAATAGCGAGATGTTGGGGGGCACAGAGGTTATCCAGGGTGGGCCTGGCCTCCAAATGTCCCTCCATAATGCCCACTCTGCATGTTAGTGAAAGAACATGTAGCTTGATGAGCCTGATTCCTTTTAAATGGTAAAAAAAAAAAAAAAAAAAAAAAAAATTCTCTTTACAAACTACTTTGTGTTTTGTGTTCAAGGACTTTTTACTAGCCTTACGTTGATTTCCTGGGTAACACTGGAAAAAATCTGCCTGTTATAGAATATTCAGGCAATGTTATTAGATGACATGTGGATGGAAGAGACGGGGCTTACCAGGACCAGACAAGTGTCGACGAGTGAGAATGTCCCTGAGCGTCCAATCCCAGCACTGCAGTGCACCACAGCCGGCCCCTGATCCACCCCCAATGACCCTGACTCCCGAACCTTGAAGAGAAAATTCAGGAAGGACGCTGGGGACTCGGGGACACCAAAGTCAGGCCACGTGGTGTAATGAAAGTGGTAGATCTCTCTTTTCTCCCCTGTCTTTAAGAGAGGAGACAAAAAGAGATCACAATAGTAAAACTTTTACATTTCTACAAAAGCAGTGATACACAGTTTATTGTAAGTGTAATGACAGTTTGTACTTTGTTTATTCGATATCAGTGCATTCAGACCACTACTGAGCACTGCCAGTAAGAGACCAAGCCCCATTTCCCAAAAGCATTTTAGTGCTGATTGGTCCCTACTCTGATTTGAATCAAAGATGAAGATTATAGAGTAGTAACAGGAAGCAAACAGGACCATTAATCTGTGGCTGGGCAGATGAAATATTTAGACTTTTTGTCTTTCTACTCATTGTGACTTAGCCGTGCTTACTTGGAAAGCCGATGGACAGATGTGTTCTCAGCACTGACAAGCCGGGCTAGACAATAATTTGATTACTTTGAATTTATATTTTAAATCGATGAAAAAAAATGTTGAACTGTAAAATTTATATTTTGGTATAACGTTAGTATAACAGCTGCCAAATGCTCTGTCAAACAAGCACTAATTCACTAATCTACATATAATGTGCCCTCCCAGAATCGAATGTGTGAATCACCAGTCACATGGTCATGGCTGTAGACACCCCCTCAGCTAGTAATAGCAGATTGTGTAGAACCAGAAAAATCTAGATTAAAGTCATGAAGTCTTTTAAAAATCTTGATTTTATTTTTTTGGCTGTATCGCCCAGCTCTAATGACAACCTATGTACTACCGACGTCCATGTGACACAGGTTGGTGTGTTGCCACTGAACTGTTTCAAGTGTGGTTCAAGTAGAACCACTCTTCCATTATCTACTTCTACCTTTCATTAGGCAGCCCTGTTATCTTGAATGCTTTGGCCTACATTATCATTCTGCAGCTCCAACACTCGGGTGGTATAATAGGACTTGGTGTCTTCGGACACCAGTGTGACCACAAAACGTGTGTCTCTGAAGGACATTTTCTGCTCTTCAGCCGTGGGCCAGTACTGGGCACATTTCTCCTATCAGAGAGAAAGACACAAAAAGAAAGAGAGGAGTGTGAAACATGTAAAGTAATGAAACATTTGACAGAGAAATATATGTGAGGGAATTTGGATGCAATATTTTTGAGAGCCTAAAGAGGTTAGGTTTTAAGGTAGAATTCCTGACCAGTAACAGCATGGTTGCTGGTTCAATGGTACTGAAAAGAAATCTGGAACAGAAATTAAAGAGGGCTCAGGACAAAATGTCCCTGAAACTCCAGTGATGGTTAAAAAATAACCCCACTGAATATGACTGCGCTAGTTGCTTGTATTTTGTTTTTCCACTTACATTTTGTGTCATGCATTATTTCAACATTAAATTAATTCATAAATTTAACTTTGAGAGAGTTGAAGTTCACCTGCACAAGTACTTTGAAATCCAAAACTCCAATTGACAAATCAACAACTGCACAAAAGAATAACACAATAGTTTCCCTTACATGACTGACACTTAAACCTGTTATTTTATTTTTATCTTCAAGGTAAACCAGCGGTAAAAAAAAAAAAAAAAAAAAACCTAGGTCAGACACAGTTCAAATTAGTTTATCTTCAGTGTTAGAGCCACCTCTCCATTAAATCCCAGGGAAAAAGGTGGAGAAGCTGTGCTCCGTTGAAAAACAATTCAAGTGTCAAGTGTGACTCTTATCTTACATGTTTGTGATACTTTTTCAAGGAACAGCCGGATATCTTTCAATTCTGTAGTCACTAAGGCAAGTATACATGTTCACTATGACATGCCCACAAATAACATTTCGCATGGCATTTTCTTATTAAATGCCACAATGGCTGAGATTACTGATTACTGTTGAAGATAATTCTGTTATGCAACCACCACTCCCTGGAATTGGAATGCTAGCCTAAATTTAAAAAAAAAAAAAAACAGATCCTTGTGAGAGGTTAGTTTTAACAGACTGCATGTTCTTTATCCTCTTTCTCAGAAAAGAGAGCCAATTGGAGAATCTCTTACAGAAACAAGAACCACTCTAGCAATTTTATCGACAGAGAGGGAGGGAGGGAGAGAGAGAGAGAGAGAGAGAGAGCGAGAGAGTGAGCATTATTAGAGCAGCTCTGGGTGAGGGCAAGGGCGATTTTGTGTGTGTGTGTGTGTGAGTGTATGTGGTCAGTACATCATAGAAGCTCCTCGCATCAGAGACTACTTTCACAACAACATGAAGTGTGGCAGTGTTTCATTAAAACCTCTTCATTCATAAAATACTCCACTTACAAACACAAACTGCATGCAGATCATTTATGTTTAATGATTTATGAATCGGGCAAAATGTTGCATAAATTCCTTTTAAAGATTTTTTTTCCATTTCTGCTTTATTTGATAGTGACAGTAGAGAGAGACAGGAAAGGCAGGGGAGAGAGAGAGGGGATGACATGCAGCAAACACAGGTCACTGTGGTAAGAATATAGCCTTGATTTATGATACACTCTCTACAAAGCGGGTGAGCCGCTAGGGTGTCCCCTGTTGCATAACTTCTCAAAAAAAATACTGCGCATGTGTGTGTGTTATTATGTACTGGTTGTTGTGTGGTTTCGTTTTTTGTTTTTTTTTTTTTGCCTCATCTACCTGTTGTGTGTGCCTTTTTGTCTAAAGTCTGTGTTTGCGTGCTCCTGCCTTTTAGCCTTATCTATGTGAGTGCATGTACGTGCCAGACAATGGGACAGATGTCACAACCTGACAAGGTTTGTTTTGTGATTGCTTACCGAGCCTTTCTCTATGATTCTGTTGAGCATGATCACTGCCTTAGTATTCTGTTCCCAGATCATGAGCCAAAAGTGGCCACAGGTGTTCCTGAGGGGGCCCTATGGACAACAGATACACACACACAAACAAACACATATCTTTTAGTCCAGTGGGACAGTGGGAAGTCATTTGCAATGGAAATGTGTGGGCTCCATCAGTCAACAGATGTATTACTCAGATAAAACATTTGGTGAGCAAAAGGTTGAGGGTTATCTTCATTAATGTGATTAACTGTGCGGAAAGGAGGGGGAAATGAAACACCAAATTTACTTGAAGGTCAGGATTGTTGCCACCATGTACTTTAGGTGAAGAAAAAAAAAACAGAACTCTAAGGTTTTGTGTTTCAGGTCTCAAAACTGTCTTTTCAATTAAACAAAATAGAACACATAAAGCTGTGCCCACCATTGCCTATGAAACACTGCTGGAATAAGACTGTCTACCACCAAATCTGTGCAACTTGTGCAAAGTATCATAAATAATTTTAAACTGTTGCCATAAAATTTACATCATCCAAACATAGTGGCTGGCTAGATTTGTCCTGTGGTCCTGTAAAAATACTGAATAATTAAGAGGTTATGCCATGTCTGAACTGCAAGCATCACATCAACTTCACACTCACAAGATGATGAGTCTCCTCTCTCCCCTCCTTATTATCATCTGCCTACTATCAGCAGATATATAGTAATGTAGCAATGAACCCATCTAAAGTGGCTTTCTGGCTGTATGTACTTGATACAGTTGCTGGTTGTTGGTTAGACTTGCCTGAGTCAAAATGTAACTTCTCTGGGCTTCCTCCATCACTACTAGACTGGCATTGATGTAGTCATTTTCTGTGTTCTCCAGCTTCACCCGACTGTGATCAACTGGAAGCAGAAAAACAATCTAGGATTAGATAACACACATGGATTACAGATTTAAAGAAAGTATGTAACTCATAAACAGTTTGAGGTTTGGCTTACACGGGCTGACGTCTCTGTATCTGTTGCGATTGCGATTCTCTGGATACTTTGCGACTTTGTAGGAGCATTCTTGGGACTGATTCCTGATTTCCTGAGGATCGTTCAAAGTTGATGTAGAGACCAAACAAGGTTAGAAGCTCTTACGTCCATTACGGAAAAAACACCACCAAATGCAAATAAGCTGTGATCCAATTTTGTGTCAAACTGATATGTCGGATTCAACTCGATCCCACCAGCACCTGTGCACTCATATTTGATCAGAGCCGACAACAGGGAGGAAAAGCAAAGCAATAGCATCTTATTATCTATCTTATTTGAAACGTGTCTGTCTAAATGCACAGCCCTGGGTCTGGTTACTCCGTGTGCTTTGACTAACGCTACTTTTACTTATCATATCAAGCCTGAACCATATGGTGACATCGTGTAGAGCAGACATCAAGTGAAAAAGCAAATGCTGGTGAGTTCAGATTTACGTTATCAGTGTGTAGGTAACTGTTTACAACAAAAGTTAGACTGGCTTACGACTCCAATATGAAGGAACGATAGAGAGATTAGTGAAGAGAGACATGAAAAAGTAGGAATCTACAACAGTGTCTAACAGCTTTGGTTAGCTAGCCGTGCTATTAGCTGGCTAAATTGAAATGTGCGCTTGGCGTTAGTAAGCTATCATCTCTTAGCTAACTATGCTAAGCTAACAGACTTACTAAGTATAGGTTTTGCCACCGGCCCTCTGAGTCCATGTCTTCAAATTCCTGGTCCATTTTCAGTGTGACAAAAATCGGCCTGTTACAGTCAGGGTAAATGTAATTATTTGTCTGTCTATCTACCTCATTACTTTATTTAAAGAGGCTTTTCGTCAAGGAATATCAGTCGTCCGTGCTAGCCAACCCGCTAAATGTTTGTCCGTTACCTCTGGAGTAGTTGACATCTAAAGAAGGCAGCGTTTGCGCATGCGCTTGAAGAGGGGGGTCCTTCGGTAGCTGTCAAATACAACAAAGAGTTTATAGTGAACAAGATTTAAACCGCTGGGCCAACGGAAGCACGTTTACGACGCATGTTGGTACCATCGTATACCTAATTTTGTAAATAATCCGGTGAACATCATAAGTGTATGGGTGAAATACTTGTAATATTATTAATATTATGTCATCTAATGTGGAGAGGTCTTTAAGTTGTGTAAAATATTCGTTCACGTAACTTAAAAACATGAAAGCGATAGGAAGCGCGTATACAAAGATGATTTATTAGACGTTAGTCTATTATGTTGCCAAACACCAACACCAACCTGCTGTCATGCGTTTCTAGCTGGAGCAGCACACAAACCAGTTTGGTAGAAAATTTATTGGGGTTTCTGTTTGTTTGTATGTTGACTTCAGGATTTTATTTAGCTCTGTAGTGCATTAAACATAAAATGTATAGGCTATAGTGTACAGTTTCAAACTATAGAATACAAATTTAAAAGGTTTCTCCAACTTTGCCTAAAGAGACAAATAAGTCTCTCAATAGGAACTGCACTGGTCATAAAGTGTTGAGGGGTGGCTGTACATTAACATGCCCTTTGTTAAACAATACCATGAGATGGGGCAATGTGACTGTTGTTGTGCTGAGCAAGTTGCCCCTCTGTAATCTGATTCTTGCGGGATTGATTACAGCCGAGGAACGAGGTCAGCAACAGTATTTCTAAAGTTACAGAGCATCTGTTCAGTCACTGTTTGCTCTTTTTCTTTCAGGAGTGGTGTATGAGGAATGTGGGGCGATGTTGCCTTTGTGCCGCAGCAGGAGGAATGCATTCAGTTGAGTGGTCTGGTATCTTGGCATCATTCGCTCCTTGTAAGCCAGGTTGCCAAGAAACACTGGAGCAAAAGCCTTATGGGAGACTGTCAGATCAGACCTGTGGAGCTGGTCTGAACTATACCTTTATGTTCCTCTAGCCTATAATCCAAGTTTTGGTTTATCTGCTACTATCCATCAGGTTTGGGGTAATATAATTTAATATTGCATTTTAGATTATTCAGATACACATACTGTAGGTCTACCTATTGCCAGAATATCTTCACACAAGAGGCAATAATATAACTTATTCCAATTTAAAAAAAAAAAAAATCCTCTGGCTGTCCTTGAATCAGGCATATTAACTAGGCAGCTCCACAGACGTACCATTTCCACTTTCAGGAAAGTATAAAGTCCCAGAAGAATAACACTAAACAGGAAAGAGCAGCCAGCAGCTGTGAGTCAGTGGTTACAGAGACAATTGAGGGTTCAAATGATGTGTCACTGTAAGCTGCACAGTGTCAGCGTCACGGACAGCGCTCCATGTGCCATAATGAGAAGTGTGTGACCAACAACAACTCACAACACAAACTCTGTTAACAGTATCCACCATGAGCCTCAAGTGCTGCCTTTATCAACCTGGAGCGTGTTATCAGTCATTTGTTCTGGCTGTAAATGTCCCTTGTTGTAGTTCTACTGTTTGTATTCACAAGGATAAGCATACTCTCCCGTCTCATATTCTTGTAGTTATGCCTAGGTTTATTAATAAGCATAAACCTATAAAGCCAAAGCACTCGAGCCAAAGCACTTTATAACAGCCCCTCTTTGGTTTGCTGCCACTTCTGCATCTGGATTCAGTTCTGCCTCTATTCATTTAAATTACACTTTTGCCTTTAGTGCAAAGAGAGGTTTTGGGCTTCCTCGTCTAAATATCAGAGGTGGTGCAGTCTCAGAAATTGGATCATCTGCCCAAATATTCGCTCACTGAACCTTGGCTAAAGAAATGCATTGATGACTCTGAATTCACCTTAAATGGAAATACTATAAAGAGGGCATAATTGGAATAGTTGTGTCACATCTCGCGTTTCAGCTTCAGACATACATGCTGTTTCCAGTTTGAATTTCTGGCCCTTATTGGGTCAAAATTGGGCAGAATGACTGTATTATTGCCAGAGGAGTGTGTAGACCTCCCTCTGCTGACTCATCCAATATTTATTAACCTGGCTAATGTGCTTGCTCAGCATAAAAACTCTGAGAGGCCGATTTTGGGTGACTTAAACCATGACTGGTTAACTACTTCATCTTTACTCTGGAGAATTGTGCAGTAACCTTAATTTGTGCCAACAAAATTTTATTATTTTTGTAAAATTACTTATCCAACTTATTGACAAACATGCTCCATATAAAACACTTTGAACTCTCAGAGCCTTTTTAAAGACAGAAATAAGGCATGGACTATATTAAGGCAAATTGGTGACCTTCCCATACTCCTTAATAATTACTAATTTATATTCTAAAAATCGCTGTGCAACATTGTTAATTGACTTATCCACAGCATTTGATGGGCTACAGTTGACCACAGCTTCCTTCTACAAAAAGTATTGGTGTAAATATTTGGAGCTGGTTCCCTACAGCTACCTCTCTGAAAGATGCCAGTGAGTTTTAAGTGAAGCAAATTCCATACTTGCAAAAAATAGAGACATCATAAGGGTATACATTTATTTATATATTTATTTATTTCACATGGCTTTACAACACAATAAGCTTAGATCTTAGATCTAAATAAGCAACAATCAGTCATCAAACATAACATTACTTTAACATTAACCCATTACATTAACCTAAACATAAACAAATTAATATAAACACATAAAGTTGTGATAGAGGAGTGTAGAAAGCAGCGGGTAATACTTTGGATTAACGCACGTCCTGTACAGCGTGTCCCCGCCGGAGTGACGCAACTCCTCGGTGGTCACAAGGGGGCGATAAGTCCACTAGTAGACAACTACAGGCGTAGGTGGCAGTGGGACTGGCGGGGAAATGTGTCAAGTTCACAAGTGCCGATAAAAATATATATTCCGTTGTCGCCTTAAAAATAAAAGCACAAAACACAGGAAATATATTTTATTATATGTACCGCACAGATGAACACAAGTCATATCTCCAAACACACAGTTGTGTCCTATCGTGTGTTTTTATCCTGTGTATTTGGACTGACGTGTTTTGCAGTCTTTTTCCCTCTTGGAATAAAGTATACAGCACACCTAAACATTAGTTTGCAGTTGCAAACCAAATAGGAACAAAGGCTGAAACATCAAATCATATCATAGTATCAATCTTAGGTTTTTTTTTTTTTTCTTTTTTTTCTTAATTCACCGTGTAAATTTTGTGTTCCTGTTTGCTTTGCACTTGCAATGCAATATTCAGGCGTGCTGTATACTCCATATATGAAAATAAACGCTGACGGTACAACTTTATTTTCCTTTATCACAGTTTCTCCTCCACATGTGGCATGATGTCTATCTCAACCTCAACCACGGAGTTTCCATTACTCTGAAAACCATGCACCATGATGTGGCGAGGTCCTTTATTTTGAAAAGGAAAAAAAAAAAAAAAAAAAAAACAGCCAGGAATATTCCGAACCGGAAGTATCGGTTTATTTGTGTTTTGTTTCCTGGCTTGACAACAACCAGCCACCCGGGGAATGTGCCTGGACTGATCTGCGAAGTTTTCCGCAACAAATTTCCACCCTTGTTGTACAGGCGGACAACCGGGTGAAACAACGCACAGTTACTTTGCTCTAACGGCAGAATCGAGGAAATTCAAAGGTAAGTGTAAAATAAACCGCTGGAAACGAGCTTGGTTAATATCACAGAGAGTGAACTTCCTCCTCCTCCTCTGCGGGGCTACCGTGAAGCTAGTCCTTCAGCTTCGTTAGCCAGCTTTACCGAACATCATGTCTGCTAAATGCCTCTTTTCATGTCGGATAAAGTTATGTATTCCTCCTACTTCGATACACCAGTTTGCCTTTCAGCTGTCTCGGCTAGCAAACACGCAAACCGAACCCAAACAAAGCCGAGTCGCAGTTCGGCTAGTGAGCAACTCTTTGGGCGATTAAGTTGGACGTTAGCCTCGGCTACATAAAGTCAATCCACGCTAGCTAGGAGGCTACCACTGGCTAGCCAGCTTGTGGAAAATGTAAACACAAATCTGTCCTGCCTTCCAGGAGAGCTTCATGTCGCGTTTTCGTTTTCGAGTTGAGTGTCTGACTTCAGTAGCAGCCCGAGAGAAAGTTATCCCGTCAGCTGAGCCCCGGGGCGGAGTGGACAGGACTGTTTGTTTGAAATCCTCAACTCAAATGTTAACATGGGCTACAGCTCGGACATCTGCTGATTGTAGTTAGCTTTGAACGGTGGTGAAATGCTGCAAAGTCCATTAACCCTCCTGTTACCTTCAAATTTACTAACATTTTTTTTAACCGTTTGGTCTCAATATGACCCCAGAAAATTATTATAATACTTTTTTTTTTTTTTTTTTTTTTTACCAAAGTTTAAGTGTCAGGTTCTTCATGTTTCTTGTTGACTACCTATATAGTCCTTTAAATAAAACATAACCCCCCACTCAGCCCCTCTTATGCGTCAGAGTTGTTGGGGAAGTTATGTTTTTCCCTTCCAAATATATGAATTATCAGTGGTTCTCTCACGGCTACAGGTGTGGTTACGTTTGGTTAGGGTTTTAAAGAGGAGGAACGATTTTTTAAGATTATAAACTGCATGCCATAGTTCCTCGGTGTTAATCAAAGCAACTAAAACAATTAAAATATTAATAATTCTTGTGTGTGTTATACAGTGAAAAAAGGCTTGGGTCCATTTGACTCCAGAGAAACACTGATGTGTACAAAATGTGTCCAGGACATTGAAAACAGATCATCATCTTAATTTTATGTTTTCCCACTTGTCCTCATCAAATTAGGAAAACTCATGAAATATGAAGCAAAGAAAACTATGTTAAGCATGTATTTCAAGATGTTAAATATTGAATGGGGTCAGATTGACCCCAAAGATATCAAGAGGGTTGATGTTATGAACTTGTTGTGAAACCATGTGAAGCAACTGTTGGTTGTCTGATCACTGTAGAGGCTGTTGTATCCACGACTGTCCCACTAAATCAGTAAGTCTGGAAAAGTCAGCTTTATGTATGGCATTGAAATAGGTATTTTTTCCGTTGACCAGCGATGGAAGGAGTAATAAAACATTATATTTTTGCAAAATATTTTTTTTAAACCTTGAAGCTGCTTATGAGGAAGTGAAATTACTAATGTCAAATGAGTTATTTAAAAACATGCAACTCCAAAAGGACAAGAGGATAGCGTCCAGACTAGATTCTTTTACTTAGAGAGATAAGAACTCACAAAATATATTCTTTCTCAAACAATGTAATAGATTACTCTTCTTTGCTGGTTGTTCATGGTGAACAGCTCTACACCTAGCCAGTTTACAATAGCACAGTTTTTCATGCTAATTGGGAGCCCAAATAATTTGTACTCTGTAATGATGCCAGGCTAAGTAAAATACATTAGAAAATGAACTAAAAATATTCATAGTTCTCTAAAAGATTCTAAATCACAGTAACATGGAAAACTTGCCCTTGAGGAGTGCAATCTGCGTCTCTAGCTAATCAGATGCCTCATTTTTACATCACAGTTTTGTCAGTGAGCCACAGACCTTTCAGCTATTGGAGTGTTTTGATAAAGCATGATTTCTCACTGTGTTACTGTACAGCACATGCATGGTTCTATAGCAGCATTAATTTGTAATGATTAAAAACGGGCCCATATAAAGATTCTGTACACCTTTTATGGTATAGTCAACAGTGTTACAGCCCTGATTTGTCAATGTGTTTGGAAATGAACGGATTTGGTAGCTGTGCTGTTACAGTCAGAGGATGGTGGAGGTTCAGATTGAGTCTTTTGACCCACTTACACTACGAGAGTAGCAGTTCTGTTCTGACCACACACTCTGGTTATTTGTCTGACTTGGAGATTTTCTCTCTGAAAAGTTTTGTGGAACAGACTGTCTCAGTCAAAGCAGGGCAAACATCCTCGATTGACCTTATGTTGTTTTGTCAGATGAGGAGCAGCACGGAACCGCAATATCTTTACATCTCATAGGCAGTTTCTGGCTCAATGTCAGGTTGTGAGACTGGCCATCATCACTGTGTCTTGCCAGCTTGGCCACAGTGTAATACACAGCCAGCCCTGTGTCTTCCTCTCTGTTCAAGCTACTAAGACATGTGTCTTCCAGTGTGATAACAATGGTCTTTTAGAGTATTAATATAAGCTTGGTTAATGTCCAACCATGTGCACATGGATAATAACATAGACTTAAGGTTGAAGTTTAGATGACTTTATTGTCTTCCAGTAAATATAACTGTCCAGGAATCAATAATACCTCCTGTTCCATAGATATTCAGTATCCTAAACCTGTCGCCACAGGGTAAATGTGTTTCTTAGAGCCAGGTTCACTCCTGATCCCATTCCCGGATTAGGCTAGTCCCAATTGGTATCGTGGTGCAAGTATCATTCTTTTTGGATATTTATATCATGGTAACGGACAATTATGCCATAAATACATTTGTTACTTTTAAGAGGGGAGTCATGTACTATAGATACAGTTAGCTATACATTTTTCTACCCATGGGAGCAATTTTCCAGCTATGTTGGGCTGCTGCCACTGTGCTAATGTTTACAGGCTGTATAAAATGAATGAAACAAATGTTTGCAGCAGCTTTAAAGTTACAATGCAGTCCATCAGTGCGTCTGTGGCTTTCATTGAACAGTGAGCCCCAGCGCTGCCGGTGAATTGTGAATGGCTGTTCGTGTCTCTTTCCTCCTCCATTGTAGCGCAGAGCGGAACAGCGCCGTTTCCCCCATTCTACCACCCATCTGCTTCCTACTCCCCCGCTGGTCGGGGTGAAAAGCCTTTAGCCCCGGCAGAAAGGACAGACAGTGAGGGGACTGTCATGGGATTTGGCGGTTGTGGATGTAGATGGCTGATGAGGTGGACTCACCCATGCCACCCACTTCCCCTCATAGCTACTGCTTTCTACTGATTTCCACTCTGCCCTCATATGACACTGGCTCACATCTAAACACTGTTTTGAGATGGACACAATATTCCGTTCTCTCCGTTGGCTTGTGCAGTGGAAAACCCATCCAGCTAGTCATCTTCTCAGTCAAAGCCATAAAAAGTGTTTGACTTGTTTCTCACAGGGGTTCTCTAAATGATCATCCGGTGATTATGATCCACCCCATAAATGTTAGGTATTCTGTTAATGGCCTGTCACCATTACAGCTGCCTGTTCCAAAATGACAGAGAGAGCCTGATAAAATACAAAGCAAACAATAAATAAATAAACAAAGGCACAGGTAGTGGTCAATAAAAGTTTGTATTAAAATAATAAAGTAAGCTATACTCCTTTTCCACATAATTTGAATGAATAATTATTCTTATAAGAAAAAGAGAGAGATAAGAATGTTAACATTACAGCTGTAGTTAGACATCTTAAATTTCAGCAGCCAGGAGAACACAGTGATTGCCACACTTCTCAGAAAGGGCAACTTTGCGTGCTCCACCAGTGGAAAATATGCGAGTGAGGCAAGCACGTCAGTCATCAAATGGTAAATGGTATCAAGCGCATACTATTAGGTAATTAGCACGTTGGCATAAAACCTGTGATTAATTTTCACATGGTTAGACCCACTGTGTCACGCAGCCATTAGAACAATCTGTTCTTTACTGTTTATGCTTGATGTGCACTTAACATGAAGTGCAGTTGGCAACAGACAGCCATCATTAAATGCCGGTGTCAGTTCATGATTGGGTTGGTGATTTACTGATGACGTAGTTTAAAATTTTGGCTTCCAGAATAGGTTGCAGAAATCCTCATTGTGCAGTCATAGTTTCTCACTTATAGTTTGTCATGACATTCAAATGGAGCAGGTGCCTCAGCATAGTTTACAGGATTGAATGGAAAAGTACCTTGCCCTCTTGGCTATAAATTGGAGTGTTTAGTAAATACTGCTGAAAGCTGCCTCAGAGCCTTCACTCTGATGCCTCCTGTGCCCACTCTCTCTTGATCTCCATGCATTCGATAAAAAAACTGTGTTACTGTAAGAGTGCAGTTACTATTCCTAAACTGGATTTTGTTGTATGTGTCTGTTGTCCTTTGTCTGTTCTTAACGTGTTTTATTTTAGAATTTTTGTAACTCTGTAATGGTGTGCTCTTCTTGGCCAGGTCTCCCTCGAAAAAGAGATTTTAATCTCAAGGGATTTCCTGGTTAAATAAAGGTTAAATAAAAATAAAATAAATTCTTAATACACTTCAGCTGGCAGATGACAAGCTAAATAGAGATTCATTAAGGTACAGGGTTATTTTGTTGTCCAGTGAACAGAAATTTGGCCTGAATGTGACGGGTGCTGGGCAGGCAAACAACAACAGGCCTGCATTTGCTTCAGAGGAATGTCTGATGCAGGAGACAGAGCTGACAGTTACAAAAGAGCTGATATATTTCCTCCACACTGTGGTAACTAAACAAAGTTATGTAAAATGCCTTAAGAGCAATGTAGCTTCTCTAGAATACTTGGTGTCTTGTCTCTTTGACTGCTCCAATGTCAAAAGCTGAATGCATTGTCATGATCAGGAAGTCTGTCCTCTGGCAGGAATGTCACCGGAAATTAGTCTACATCACGGAACACTTTGTAGAAGAAACCCTTCAGCCACAAGTTGTTCCCTGTGTTGGGAGCAGAGCATTGTGATTTGAATTGAATCGTTTAAAATGTTAGTGGATGTTGCCTAAGCTGGCTTATCTATCTTTGTGACAGCCCAAAGAGGCCTCAGTTAAGTCACTGTTGCAGCCTACCTGCAGTCTGGTAGCTATAGTGGAGCCACCCAGTATACTGTCCCAACTGAAAATAAGAAAAGTTTTTCTTTGCAGGTAGAATAGAAATAGAATGCCTTTATTGTCATTGCACAGCCGTACAGTGAAATTTGGTGCATCTCCTGAGTGGTACACACAATAAAACACAAGCAGCATCCACCAGTCACACACACATGCATGCACTAGATATTTAAAAAAAAAAAAAAAAAAAAAAAAAAAGGTAGTTACCGGGCACAGAAAACCAGGCCTGCAAGAATCCTCGGACACTTACATCACCCCTGCCTATATTTGGGCTTCAGTGGTGAGAAACACCGCAGAGACTCTTCCTTTGTAATACACAGTGTTTCCTATATATCTTATCTCATCTTATTTATTTATTTATTTAGTTTTGCAGATGTGCTGCTTTTTGCAGTGATTTGAATTTTGCCCTATGTCTCTCAATGGACTACACTTAGTTTTATATAATGTTAAGACTAAATTACAGTTTCATTTTAATTTCACATGTACTCTTGCCGTGGTGGTAACATCCTTGCTGTGATGGCACACCACTGTTAAATAAAAACAGAAGAAGCACTGCTCTTACATCAGCTAAACAAACCCATACAGGCACTATTTGTGATCAGCATTGTTACTCCACTACTGGAGTGGAGAATCAGAGCCAAGACCACTGTCAAGAAGACAGGAAAGTCATCAGTTCAAAACTTAGAGACTACCATAATTTAAGGGGAAAACAGCTCTATGTGAGGGGTTCAGTTGTTCACAGCATGTACCTTGGTGTTGGGATCCAGTTTATGTATTTTTTTTCCTAATTAGTTTAACAGTATGCTGAAAGAGTTACTGATCTTTGAAGTTGTACTTTCTGCTGACATTTTAAACACTCATCAAATGCAATTTTACCTTGTTCATTCAAAGTATGTGGAACAGGATCTTGCTCAAGCAGGACAGGTTCAGAGTATAGCTTAATTAAATTCCAACAAAATTACATGTTGCAATTATGAAACAGGATTTGACCTATAATATGCCCTGGCTTTGCACCAGCCATGCCCCACAACACACAGTGTTCCACTAGAATTTGGTTATGTGCCTAATTGGTCCTCTTGAAAATCACAGGCAGTGGAAACCTGCATATATTTTGTTAAAGCTTTGCAGGAGCCATCATGTTATTTCTTTGTGGTCTGAAGGGCCATACTTACTTGTTAAAACCATTACCACTGCAGCCCAAAATGCCACATTTTGCTTGCTTTTTTTTTTTTTATACCTCATCACATAAATTGTTTTGTGACCCAGTCCCCCTAAAAACATCTTGCGATCCCATGACAGTTTCCTGATCAACAGGATGGGAACCACTAGGGTTTAGCATATTTTTATTCCAATAGGTCTTTAGCATTAACATATCAGCTGATGTAAGCTCTATGATTTCTTCCAAGGGATGGAGGGGTGCATTTTGGGAGTCTGAACAGTTCTTTATTCTGCTGTACTAGGCTTCCTGCCCTGCAGTTCTCTCAGGAACTGGGCCACTATCCCAATGTGTAAGCCGCGGTTGCATGTGAAAGCCCTTGGGCTGCAGAACTTGGACACATGCACATCCGCGTGCACACAGATCCACACACATACAAACTGACCACAGTCACATGGAAAGTCCCACTCACTCTCTCACTAGTGTGCCAAGCTACAGCGCAGAGGCAGGCTGTTCTCTTTTAATTACAGCTCGGGATTGTAATTTCACATTGCCTCGCGGTTGCTTGAAATTGCTCCTCGATCCTGTTTAACTTTCCTCTCACTCACATGACTCAGTTAGCCGGGTCCATATATCATCAAGCCTTGTTACGGTGCAGGGTTTCTGGTCACAGGAGTTTCCCTGTGTGGAAGTACGAGGTAAGGACCTCTAGCCAGTTATAGAAGAGTCTCACCATGGAACTGGGTAATCACCTTCAATAGTCGCAACAGAGGAGCATTCTCTGTTTTTGATGGTCTGTGGCATTGTTCAGTTATGGGCTACACAAGATTTGGATTGGAGATAGTGTGTCTGCTAAAAGGATGCATGAGAGAATTTATTTGTTGATATCAGATCAAAGATAATTTGTTATGATGCTTCAGCGTGTAGTATGTTGAGTGTTGAAATATCTGTAAGTATTGAAATGTTAATGTATAAATGAAACTTTCTGAAAGGCTTTTATGGTTTTATTTTGTGTTGAAGGCTTAACGTTTTTTGCATCACGTTTGTAACAGCCAATTTATGATTCTGCATCAAAATGCTGCTGTAGCTGCAGGTGTCTGTTGTGCCTGCATAGCCCACAGAGGCCGCTGCCATAGCTTACGTGCACCTCTCTGAAAACATAAGTGCACAGAGCAATACATGACCCCATGAATTATGATTTGCTCGCCTTGGTTCTTTGGTTCTTTGTTCTTGTTTTTTCTTTGACCCCTTATCCCCAAATAATAAAGACTGTCACATGTCACTATATTCATGATGAGAAATGTCCCAAAGCATCATTTGGTTATTGTCATCATTGTGTGTAGAAATGTGTGATATTTGCCACGCTGTTTCAGAGAATGCCAACACAAGTGTTTATCTATGGTTTGTTAGCATGGAATTAATAAAAACTTGACCTAGCCATCTACCATTTTTGTGGTCCACATGCAGACCCACCAGTGTAGAACTATAAATGCTAGCCAGCGGCGACACATCTACACAGAAACAATAAATCAGCCTTAAATTAGTACATTGTGTCTCATTGTGGTTGGCCCATCATGATGATGATGTCAGAGGCCCAGATTTAGCTCACAAACAGAGGCTTTGACCGAGTCAGTGGCAACATTGTGTCTTTATTGTCCTGATGATCCACTGACTCAGTCGGTGAGTCATAGTCATGGCTTGGTGCTACATTTGTAGTGCGTGCATAATGCTTAGTGTTGCACCTCTCAGGCTGAATATATTTTTTGAGGTATGTATGATAGGTAATGATGGCCCAGCATCTCAGTTCTTAAACAGCTGAAGGCTCTTTATTCATGAAAGCTTGTGTTGGAAAGCATTATGTAGTTAGGACTAGACAGCGTAAGCAGTGGCCCAGCTTTGGATTTTGCACAGACCAAGTTCTTATTTTTTCTTACTGGAAACCAGTATTATAGTAGCTTCTTGCAGCTCAGTGCTTCTCGTCCTTTTACTCCACACTGTCATGTGATTTGCACCTACAACATAGTTAAGTATGTAGTATATAGATGTCTCTGTTTTTCCTGTGATTCTGGACATTGATGTCAGCGCCAATTGTGAATACCATCTTTCCCATAAATTTAAACCAGACACCTTATGCAATACGCATGAGGTGTCTCGTTTAACAGTATTGGGTCTTTGAAAACTCGCCTGGAAACCACAGATCAAGAGAATCTTTGGCTTTTCTTTCCAGCTTTTGGCAAGATTTGTCTTACATTCAAAATGAAGACTATCCAAAATAGTGAAATTAAGGTATGCAGTAAAACACATAGACACACCCATTTGTGTTCTTTGCGACTTAAGTGTGTCTTAACTTAATTTTATGCAGGGTTTGGTTTTGAAATGTGACACTTAAACTTTCAAAGCTACCATTTAAACAGCATTATCCTTTACAGCTTGGTTACCATTCTGATGCTTGATGAGATGGAATTACTGTTTTTTCGCCTCACGTAATGAGATGATTTTAGCATCTCATTTATCTTTGGCTCATGGTAAACCATATGGGTAAGCCTAACACTACTATGAATCTTTGAATTTACTCACATAAAAACAATTCTGTCATGCCAGTCTTGTTAAAGTACCTTTTTGGTTTGAGCTTATGCATTTCAGCTGAGGGCAAGGGTTGGGGCATGGCCTTTGGAGTTGAGGGTAGCAATTTCATGATGGATGAATGTGGATTACCCACTAACACATTATCGCCTTGAGAATATTTTTTTCCACCACTAGATAGTATCAAATAGCCAAGACTTTAATATAAAATCCAGAAAGACAATATTATGTGATATATTGTCAAGATTACAAGGGTGGATGTATTTCATTACAGGTTTTGGCTTTAATCCACCTTCACATCTTGTTTCTTGCCATTCTTATCATGCCCTGTTTTAGCTTAAAATTCATAGCCTTCCTGTGAATGAATGCTGTCGCTGTTGCTGGTTGATCGCCAGACTTGGCTCTCTGTTTAAATGAAGAAATCACCTGGCTTATGCATTGCTTACTTGACGAAGGTGACAAGATTGGGTTTCAATACAAAAAGTCAGTAAAAGGTACATTTGTTCAGAATATGGTGATTTGAAGTATAATGTGCCATTGTTGCTTTCACACAATATCACATGATTTGTAAGCCAGCTAACAGTTTATACTCTTATTTTGGTGGTTTACTACTCCCACACCCATGCCAGTCTACATAAAACCTGGGCAAACCAGGCACCAAATCGAGCACAGTCGTCTCTCTTCTGGCTTTTGTGTTTTGTCAAAGATCAAGACACACAGAAACACACCTTACTTTTTGAGGAAATTCTGTCAGCTCATATTGACAAACATGAGACTGGAGAGGGCAGCGCAGAGTGGCTCGGTGGTTAAGCGTATCACGTCACAGCAAGAAGATATGGGGTTCACATCTTGGCCATGATCCTCTCTGTGTGGACTTGGCGTGTTCTCCTCGTGTTTGCACTGGTTTCCTCCTGGTGCTCCAGTTTCCTCCCATAGTCCATATAATAACATGCACATCAGGGGAATTGAAGACTCTAAGTTGCACATGGGTGTGAGTGTGTTTGTCTTTGTGTTCATCCTGTGATGGATTGGCAGTCTATCCAGGGTGTTTCCCTGTCTTCTCTCCAATGCATGCTGGGATAGGCTCCATACTCATGCGACACTGAATAGGAATAAGTGAGCATGGAAAATAGGTGGATGGATAGATGCTACCAAAAGAACTGATAAAGAGGACAACATTAGGTGAAACCAAATAAACCAATAATTTTCTGAAGAAAAATGCTGGTGTACAAAGGGTAGTGTTACATTAAGTTAAATATGGACTAAATAATGGGACCTTAGCTCGCACTTGGACTTTGATTCTTACAAGCCAGAGCAGAGTGAGAGGGAATGCTCTGAGCATTCCCATTTCACACACCCATTATTCATTGTGGGTTCTGACTGCAGTTTTGTTTTTCCAAGGATATGACAATCAAGGGTGGGTGTACTAATCAACAACAGATTGTGTTGTAATGTTGCAGTCAGTATTGTCTTCATGTCCATGCTACCCTCTTATAACATGACTGATATCACATTAAGTGCGGCATTAGTACTTGGAACATGACCTTACTAGATAACAGATATAGATGCTTACACAATCCATATTGTAATCACAGCATTCTCCTGATTGTATGACAATCAAAGTATTGTGCATGTAAACAGTCAGTGATGTTACACCAAAGATGAACCGACAGACCTGAGTCTGTGGCTGTCCTCATTTACCCTCTGTCCATTTCAGCCTCCTACATGTATTTTTGTTCTCAGACTTGTAACCTATTTTACTGTGCTCAGCCTTGTTAAAGTATAATGAGGGCTAGCAGAGAGCTTCAATCTAATACGGAGCTTTAGCTTGCAATGGTGTCAGTTGTGGACTTTCTCACATCAACTCAACAAGCCTCCAAATTGTATGTTTCTAGCAAGTGAGCTCTACAGCAGTGCTAGCTATGAAAATTTTTGCTAACATGTTGTAGTGCTAGTAATACCCTTAACTATTTCAGTTCCAACAAGCGTGACAGTTTCACTTTGGACAGTTGGTTTATGTGACGAGGGTCAAGTCAATATCATTCCCAACAATTTGAACTAAAGACCCAGAGTCTAAAACTTCATTTTATTAAAGATATGTATTGTAAGAATGCTCAAATCTTGATGGGAAATGAAAATCATTCTCAAAAAATTATACTAAATAAGAAAATCACAGCTTCCTTTTAAGTACTATCACGGCAGTTATTAGTTTTGTCTTGTAAGGACTGTATACCACAGTTGGCCTCGTGCTCCTTCCAACTTTATGTGTAGTTGAAGAAGTTTTAGTAGAACCAAGACGTTGCTGGATATAGCTTGATAAATGTGTGTTAATATTCTGCTCCATGCTCGACTCATAGCTTTTAGCTTTTAGGAGTCCATGGGGACAAAGGGTGGCTGAGTCAGTAGTGAAACGGTCCCTCAGCTGTAGGACTTTTATTAAAGCCATTGTTGGCATCTATGCTGCTGAATTGCCTTTGGGTGAGATACTGAACCTCTGATCTACGGGGGTTCTAGTCAGGACTAATATTGTTATTATTATGTGTTTCAGATTCATGTGCCTGATCTGCAGGGAGTTGTAGAAGAGGCATCCAAACATTGGTAGTCCAGCCGCCAAACTGAATGTGGCCTCTGGCTGTGTAGCAAAACCCTTTTTTAAAGTGTCCTTTCAAACTAAAGTAGCCCCAGTAAAACTTAACTACTGCCTGATCCTGGGGGAAGGAGAACCACAGCCAGTCAGGCTGAGGTTTGTAGGTTATGTGTGTGTGCATACACTTCACAGGATTCCTGCCCCAGTGGAGATTCACAGTGGGCTTGTTAATCGGTCTCCTTTTGGCTCCCAGTGGAATTTTCCTAAATTCATCCCCTAAAGCGATATACACAGAGAGGCACACTCGCACATCGAGAGAGGGATGTAGCATGTAAAAGCAGGGGGAAGTATCCATTGTCCGTATAGCTTATCTGGCATTAGGTTTGGGGATTTTGAAAGGTGATGAATCCACGAGTACAGTTTTGCTTAGGATTGGTTGGCATGTGGACCAGGGAAGGCCAGGCCTAGATGTGTCATGGATATCTGGAATGTTGTTAAATTCCTGTGGTTTCAAAAGCAGCTGAAGGTGGACTAAAGAAGGGTTCCATCTCTCTACAAGGGCAAAGAGATGTGCTTTGTCAGAGTGGGGCAAGTATTATGCTAAAATGGAATAAGTGACCCAAATAGACATTGTAATTTGTGCGTGCCCCATGGTCAAATTGTCATTTTAGTCCAAGGAGATGCATCCACACACATACAAGCAGAATGCCAGTGTTTTGATATCTGACTGTGTAGTCCTCACCCACAGCAACAGTTGCCATTGTCAGTCTATTGTCCTTAGTGTTGTGTTTTGTTTGTCTCTTCCACATGAGAGATAAGCTCGGCAAATTGGACGACACAAATAGACAATCTGTCACTTGAACTCTTCAAGGGAACACACTCGCAAGGACACACACACAGCCATTCCACAGTGTAGTACAAATCTTACTACTATAATTGGAGACCGGCGTGCCCTGTTTCTCTGAACACTAACATTAACGGGCACACCATTCCTCTGACCTGCTTCATACAGGTATCAAACAATTCATAATGACTTTGGTATTAATCAAGCCTACATTACTTTTGTTGACTTTGAGTAGTTTTCGCTATTTTTGCAATTTTTTGTGTATGAGACAATGAACTATTTTGCAAATTGCAAACCATGGCAGCCCTCCAAATACACACGTATTTGCAGCGAACCCAGCTAGCCCTACGTGTGAACACACCTCTCCTAGACCTGCCATACAGGTGCAGTGACCAAAACGCACCAATCCCTCCTTCTCCACAGCAACCCAGGCTGTTAATGGGGGGTCATTTAAGATGTAGGAATGGTTTACCTGGCATTGGAAAATAATGTTTGATCAGATTTATCTCATGTTAAATGACTTTACCTGACAAAATAATCACTGTGCTACACACTGACTACAACGTCCCTGAAACAGACTCATGAATTGACATAAATTAAAATTAATTTGATAGGTAGTGTTAGCTAAATTAGTACTCACCTTTGCTTATTGCGGCATTATTCACCCATCCTGATTGGAAATACCAGTAACTATCGGTGCTCTTATATGCCTTCATTCTGGCAGCGATGTAGGGTGACGGGTTCTCAACCAGGTAGATGTAAACATCGCCGAATTCGAGTTTCGGCAGGGACATTGCGGTGTTTAACGGCTCGTATACAGCAGCCGGTGCTGTATACGGGTCACAAGTGCCCAACGCTTCCAACTTATTTCGATATCTTTTTTTCTCGGCTGCTGACAGGTGATTTAAATGACTATTCTCTTGTTTGTCAGCAGAGAGTTCTTTGCGCGCCGTCATCTTGGAACGTTGTTTTGCCCTCCAGGGCTCCCGGCAAGTCATGTGACAGAAAACTATCAATACTGCCATCTTGGCTGATAATGTGGCGTGCAAAATGCATAGTGGGATTGATTGGAGGGAAACAGTGGGACAGCAGCGGGATCACTGCTAGCAAAAGTGATGTTGGCAGATACAGTGGTTGTTGCTGATAGATACAGTTTTATCAGTTGGAGAGTTGATCAATTAAAACTATTTTTTAGACCCTGTAAGGGACACATGAACAGAAGTTTTAATTTGACATTGTAATGCGTCAGCCATCTTTAAACTAAAGTGTACGGTTGCGTCAACAGATTACAAAACTGAAATGAGAGGCTGTCCCAGGTAGATTTGGACATTGTCATTAGCCTTCCTAACCCTTCTGTGTGATTAGGAAGACAGCCCATCCGGCTATCCCCATCTCATACAGAGAGATGTAGAACCAGTATGCTATCCAACACAGCAGAACAGATGATGATGACTGAGTTGAATATTAGATGTACCCCTCATTCTTAGCTTGAGTTCAATCTCTGATCTCTTTCTCCACTTTTTTCCCTCTTCAGGTTGGTATCCAACGTCTGACCCAGTCAGCCTGTCAACAGAACTCACTCCAATCCCTGTGATTCGGACCAGGGACCGACCACACCATCAGACCTCTTCAGTCGGCTTTTAGCCACCATGTCCTAGCTTACAACCATCCGTGTCCTTCCTCCCCCCTGACCATCCTGTCCCCTCAACCCCAGCCCCTCTCCCCCCTCCCTCTCCTGTCTCTTCTCCTGATGTCGTGAGCACTGTTTCTGGTCCTAGCACCAGTGGGACCCTTTCTGGCGTGATGAGCAGCCTTCGCCAGCAGCAGCATTATGGCAGCTCAGGCTCAGAGCGAGACCTCCACTCAGCTGCCTCTTCAGTCAGCCTCCCCTCTGTCAGAAAGACCCCCAAAAAACGACGTCTGTCCCTCCACTCTCTCTTTGGTCGGTGCCGCCGACCTGACCGTGACCCGAAACGCAAATCCAGACACTTCCAGGCTGGAGGTGGGGTGGATGGCATTGCCAGCACTGAAAGTGTCCAATCAGAGACTTTCCATGATAAAACCTCTGCGCACTCTGCGCCGGCCGTGGCATCGACTTCGTCAGCGTCTGGGTCTTCATCAGACCTGCGGGAGTGCCCACTGTGCCTGCTGCGCCATGCGCGCGAGCGCTTCCCTGACATCATGACCTGTCACCACCGCTCATGTGCAGACTGCCTGCGCCAGTACCTGCGCATTGAGATCTCAGAGTCACGCGTCAACATCAGCTGCCCCGAGTGCTCAGAGCGCTTCAATCCCCACGATATTCGGATGATCCTGGGTGACCGGGCCCTCATGGAGAAATACGAGGAGTTCATGCTGAGGAGGTGGCTGGCAGCTGACCCTGACTGTCGCTGGTGTCCTGCCCCAGACTGCGGGTAAGAAAAGGATTCAGGTTTGATAAGGTTTGGTTATAAATCTATGAAACTGGGTGTTTTCAATGAGTGGACAACATTAGTCTGGTAGACAAAATCCAATAGACAAATTAGTCCAATATGGTCTTTCCATAGAATAGACAACCAGGTGAATCCAGGTGAAAGGTGATTCCTTTTTCGTTTTATTCATTACATCTTCTTCAGACATGAAGGTTTTTAGAATCTTATTTTTGGTTTTCTATTTTGGATACTTAAAGTGTGCCTGATGTTGCATGCTTTTGATGGCAACAAAACACTAGTCCCAAAAATAGCATTGTAACTAAACTGAGCAAACTTCAAGTCTGTAATCTGGCCTTTTAAGTTCTCATCACCAGATGCCAGACTTATATTGAGGTAGAGTACAGCCGCTTATGTAGTTCCTTTATTAATGCCTGAGTTATCAATATAAAGCTTTATGAATAATACACTTGTTAATGGACAAGTTGATTATTTTGGAACCCAGGCCCTGTTTATAGATTATCTGACATCATCCTCGGATGTGGAGACCATCATTTCACTGATTTCCAAGCACCAAGCTTCTGGTTTCGGAAAAGCAACATTATCTCTGTTTTTCAAAGCCATTTATGATTGCTCCATTGACTGTTGCTCTTGTACCTGAGCGGGAACCTGCAGCACATTGATATCATGATCAGTACTGAAGTGACCGGTGAAAGGATGGTCTCTATGTCTGAGGATGATGCCATATAATCTGTAAATTGTTGGTTTAATGAGTCAGGCATTCATGGAAAAAAGATATGAGCAAACGGTGTGTGATAAGGGAAACTGTCATGACATGATATTATCATCCATAACTATATGATTGTCATTGTCTGTAGAGAGAGGTAGGACTAAATGAATCTCCTTTTTTTGCTGTGTGGAATAGGCATTTCGCTATTGCAGGTTGAAACTAGTGGGACTCTTCTTAAAGTTTCTTATATGGAAGTCCTCAGCACTAGATTCACCTAATTTTTCCAAAGGGAGATTTTATTGCAGTCATAAGTGTTAATGAATCATTCTCATGCAACACTATGTATGTGGTTATGAAGTTAAAATTAGTTTAATTGGAGCAAGGAAGGAAAAGTTAATATTAGAAACCAGGTCAAAAGGAAATAGATCACTAGGATGACAAATGATCTTGTTATTTATTGTGCAAATAACCCACAGGTTAACTAATAATTATGTGGTTACACCTTGCAGTTCCTTTAGCAAGACATCTGCTCACAGTTTGTGTGAAACTGCAGCAACCCATGAAGTGAAATCAAAGGTCATCATGGATGGCATGTTAGTCTGACACCACCCATAAGCAAACAGTCACAGGTTTCATCCCTACCCTCTAGATTTCATTCAGTATCCAGAATTTCATGGAAATGTACATTATATGACCAGTATAAATGGTATTCACAGTGGCTACATTAGAGCCTTAAGGCCTATTCACACTGCAATTGATTCCACAACTTTGTCATTCTCTGAAAAAGTTTGCATACTTACATGAAAGTGAAGAAACAGCCTGTCCATACCCAGTTGAATTTTGCTCATCTTGCCTTCTACTTGTATGTGTTTCACCAACCCCCTTCACTACACAAAAGAACAAATGCTGTAGTTATTGTAAAAGTAGTTGTAACAGTAGTATTAATAGTCATAGACTGTGAAGAAATGCCCATCCTTGCACTTAGTCCAGTTATCATTATTTTGTTTCTGAGTGATTGCTGACCTCAGTAATGGTTTACCCATCACACACACTCTGCTGTGTTGATCAACAGCACACCAGCAGTGGTGACACAGTCTTTTACAGCTTTTTCATCAGTTTGTTTCTTGCTTTCATCCTCTTATCATTTTGCTCTGGTTCACTGCTACACACTCCACTGGCACTCTGTCTCTTTACTGCTTTATAATTGCCCTCTTCACTTCCCAAGCTGTCAGGTTGTGTTCCACAGCTCTTTTGAGATTTCACATTGTTCTGTTACATTATCAAAAGCATGGCGATTAGAGCTGCCTTGACTGCGATAATACAATCTAATTTGTCACCTTGCATTAAGGTCTGTCAAATCAGATAATTTTTCAAATTGTGATTGAAATTTACAGAGCAGAAGGTGCCTCTCATTTTTGTCAACTGGAGCTTTCTGAAAACCTAAAAACATAAGCACACTTGTTTTTAACATCCCAGGATCACATGCAAGGCCATACTGCAAGGACATGTACATGAAGGTTAAGCAGCCCTGCTGACTGGCACCTCCGCTACGCTGTATGGGTTGAAATTTGTGCAAGTATTAAAATGCAAAGAAGTGTAGCATAACAAACCAAAGACCAATAATTGCAAACCAAAAGTATGAACTTTGCAAAATATGACCGAAGTCTTAAATGTGAAAGATAAAAAAAATCTTTTTTGTATCCACTGTCACAGTCTTTGCAAACCAAACTAAAAAAAAAACATATATATATGTGTGTGTGTGTGTGTGTGTGTGTGTGTGTGTGTGTGTGTGTGTGTGTGTATTTTCATTTATACAGTTTCACTCAAATTGTAATTATAAGACTGCAGTGTTTCCTCCGCATTCATTTAGCAGTGGTGTGCCACCCCATCAAGGAAGTTACTACTACCACCATTTCAAGAGAAAATGTTACAGTAATTTCATAATTACATGATTGGAGTTATTTGAGTCATCTGTGATCATTTTGCATAATTTTAAATTCTACAATCAGGTTTCCATTCAAATATCGAGGGAAATTTTAGACATGAACCTAAAGTATCATCATAATAATAATATGGGTGAGGAACTGGGTGAGGTCAGAAATGACGAGCTTGATGATGTAGGTTGGAGCAACATGGTTACCTTTTAACTGCAGGAACCTAGATAAAAATTAATAACCAAGCCCTGCATGACTGACGTAGCCCTGCTATGGGACGCTAACTAGTGTCTCACTTTGCTTTGAGCAGTAATGGCGGCTCCTCCCCTTTAGTGAAAGTAAGAAATAGCTTAAGAAGTAGCTCATTTGAATTGTAGGATTGAAATTGCAGCCTTCTTTTTAGACTCAATACATTTCTGATCAGATCTGATCTTTTCCATGCTGCTCCAAAAGGGTGAGAATACAAAGTTTGAACTAGATTCTTTTAACTGGAAATTTGAAAGTGTACAAACGATGTAAAGCCAGATTATTTTACTAATCTCTGCTGACTGGCCGTTCACAGTGGAGCCTTTATGATCCACTTTATGGTCCAATTTCTGATGCTTATAGAGATCCTATGGAATTTGTACCTGGCAGCGGATGTGATTTAAATGTAGTACATGCACATTACTTCAGCATGAATATACTTAAGTAAAAGTAAAACTACTGACTTAGAAAAAATCCCAAATGTACACAAAGAAACCACTTTGGTCTTACTGTCACCACTACTGCTACTGCTACTAGATACAGTGCAATTCTTAAAACCACTATAGAAAGGAGTTTGGCTACAAGGTGATATCTCCATTTCAAGGGTTTTTTTTTTTTTTTTTTTGTGGCAGAAATTTAATAAATGAGGAAGGTGGAATAAATTATTCAGACTAGACAATGCAGAAAGGTAAGAAAGAGAAAAAAAAGAAGAAAAAAAAACAACAACTGCTTTTTACTGCATCTGTTTTCCTTGGAGCCAAATGCCAAGCTTTCCTTCTGACCGAAAGCTTGGCATTTGTTTTAAAGAATCCTGTATTAGGACCAAAATGTGCAGAGCCGTTATTTCTCAGTATTACACCTTGTTTTTTTTTTTTTTTTGTTTGTTTTTTTTTGGCACCTTAGCAGAGTTCTCAATTAGGAGTGTGGCAGTTTTATCTTAGTAAATACAACTGTTAATCCCGCCAAAAAAGAAACTACTACTGATAAAAATGATAATGAGGTTAGACATTAATGAAAAGCAGATAATAAAATGGATGAAAATAGTCATACAACAGGAATAATTAGGTAAAAGACCAAACTATGTGTAGTGTAACTGCATTAAACTGAATGCGTGCTAAATTATAAAACACCAGTCAGCAGTTTCTGTGAATAATCCCCTGCAGCGGCTTCCTATTTATCTACAGTACGCACATCTGCTTCTTATGAACAAAGGACACTGTCACTGGTAGAACTTCTGACTTCTGATGTCTGACGTGCATTTCCTGTGATTAAAGACTGACAGGCCGACATTTTATTTGATCACACCCGATCAATCTTCCCCTCGTCCTCTTGTAGCTGAGAAAGCTCCTGCCACGTTTAGACAGGAAACCAAAAGTTTGTTCCTTTTCTGTTAGCTCTCATTTCTTCACCCAGTGTGGCAATTCTGCATCACACAGTTGCCCTGAGATCACAGGATAATTTTCCACATCCTTTATATTTACACCCGGTATTTTTCTGTATTTTTGTTGGCTGTGTTCAATATTATGATCAGATCTTAGTTTCACTAAACAATTGTGTGTTTGTAAGCTTTGTAAACATGTATAGCCTTTGTAGTCCCCTTATGTGTTGTCATTTATGGTTATATCCATTTTCTTTGTGCCACTAGTATCATGAATTAGTATCACTAGTATCGTGCCTGAAGAAAGTAGACATGGCTACTTATACCAGTCGTCATGTCCTTGTCACATGGCAGGCACCAGAATAAACACTGATGATTTAAAAAAAAAAAAAAAAAAATGCTCTTGTTATTAATATATTTAAAAAAAAAAAAAATCCAGTGAAACATATTTTCTGACCCCCAACATGCTTGGGGGTGTGCAAAGGATGGTGTTAATAGTAGAAAGAAACCTCCTCCAGTTCATGCCTTTTATTTGTTTCCATAATCTGCCATCACATCTGTCCTTTTTTTTATTGTAATTACAACCACTGTAAATGACAGAGATCTTACTAATTAAATATATACTAATAAAGTTAATAACTAGTCTGTTCACAAGTAACCAATGATATTTGACAAGGTAGGCAATTATAAATAAATGTTGCACAACATGCGGGCCATGCTTTGCCTCAACATAATGAGCATTACCCACACACTTTGGACTGTGTTATCTCATTAATACTATGGTCATGCTCGTTCACCTGTACTGTAAAATATTAATGGTGCTAGGCTCACAGTGACTTTGTTCACAGCTGCTTGGCTGTTACTTGTTGTTTGTCTGCTACCAGCTGTTTGTTGGAAAAAATACTGTTTTTTTTTTTTCCCCAGAAAGTCCAAACTAAGTAAATGCTGCACGTATGATAGCCTAGCTCTAATGTGATTTAACCAAGATTTTCATGTAGTGTAATAGTTGTCTACATTCAGTAATTTAGTTTTAGAACTGCAGGTTCCCACAGCCGATGCCATGTGCATCAGCTGATGCTAGCATGTCTACTTACTCATCTTAAATAATGTGTGGGAATGCTTAACTGAATGCTTAGCTCTGTCTTGTTGTTGCTCAACAGAATGTTTCCATTCATAAATGTAGCTGATGCAGTTCATGTTGAGTGGATCAGCTGATGGATGCATGCAATACACGCATCTTGTCAGGTCATTATTGTGGGTTAATTAAATAATTTGTTTTCTCCAAGATGGTTCCAGTATCTCTCAAAAAGTGTGGGAGAAAAAGATGGAGCGTTGTATTGCTGTGAACCGCTTTTTTACTTTTTTTTTTTTTTAAAACCGTAAATAAGATCTAGACTAATTTAGATAGTGCCCTGCAGGCTCCAGTAGATAAAGACCTGTTGAGCAGATGTTAGCGTGCATTAGCCTAATAACCATTCTCCCTCCAGCCTTGATAGTGCACAGTTACCTGAGGACACACACAGGGGCTAACAGGCAGGTGCTGTCGCATATTAAACCCAGGAATGCTGAGCTGTAGACTCTCTTTGTTGATAATTTACACAAGGCTTGTGTGCTTTTGCATCATTAGTGAGTTGTCTCACATTGTCCGGTACATACATCAACCAAAGTGTTTGTTTTTCCCCATCGTCTGCTTGTAATGTTTCCATGCCAACCGTATTACAGGCTAGACTAAGAAAGTGAGTATGGTCATGCCTTCTGAAAGGCTGCTGCGATCCAAGGGGTTCAGCTCAGGTAAGAATATATTAGTTTACTCAGAATCGAGGTGCTTTTAGATTTTATTGGATTTAGGTGAACTTGTAGGTTACAATAAATATTTGAGCTGTACCACAGGAACACAAATAGAAATGTGAGTAAATGCAAAGACATGTTTGAAATTAATTTCACAGACAGAAGAACTATTTGTTAGAGGCAATTGTGGTATTAGAGTGTAAATGGCTGCTGCAAGTGTGGGTTTTTCATTGCTTAGTGAAATTGCCTTAAGGTTCTCATTACTGTGGCTAGTGTAGATTTGCATGTTATAAGAAAACAGGAATAAGAATTGATCTCCATTCTTCCATGTAATTTTCCTGACAATCAAATTGATAATTTGTAATGAGGGAGACAAGTTGAGACATGCAGTCATGTACAACTGTGTGAACTCTGTGATCTCATTGAATGGTTGTGCTGCAGCTCATTGGTTAAATAATCAGGTAAAGCCAGCTTATTTCCCGTGTTTATGTAACCAAGCACTGCCTTGTGGGTTCCTGGAGGCGCTGCATTGTGTACTCTGCATGTGTCTTCCTGTTGCATGAAACACACCAGCATTTACTCCTGAGTTTCATCCACTCTTCAGTGTTGCTCTCCTTGGGTATCCACATAAAACAGGCTGCCATTTTGGCCTTCTGCCCCCTAGTGTTGTGCTCTGGGCCTACATCATGCTGTTTTACCAGTGACTGTTAGCGACCACCATTTTGACTTCATTTCTCCTTATCCAGGTACGCAGTCATTGCGTTTGGCTGTGCCAGCTGTCCAAAGATCACTTGTGGGCGCGAGGGCTGTGGAACAGAGTTCTGCTACCACTGTAAACAGCTGTGGCATCCCAACCAGACGTGCGATGCAGCACGGCAGCAGAGGGCCCAGAGCCTTCGGCTGAGGAGTTTCAGGTCCTCGTCCCTCAGCTACAGTCAAGAAAGTGCAGCTGCAGGTAGCAAACATGGACACAAACACACATGCACAGACCTGACCTGTGCCGTTGCTATGGATACACATTGTCAGCCGACACATAACTTCATCCACCTATAATTACGTCAAGCAGTAAAGATGTATAGAAACAGCCACACTGCCGCACAGACATGTTCATATATAATATACATACCACAAATACAACAAATATGCAGAATGTTGTCTCCCTCCAATCCCCCTCCACCAGGTGATGACATTAAGCCATGTCCGCGTTGCGCTGCCTACATCATCAAAATGAACGATGGCAGCTGTAATCACATGACCTGCGCCGTCTGCGGCTGTGAGTTCTGCTGGCTCTGCATGAAGGAGATCTCTGACCTACACTACCTGAGGTGAGGCATGTTCAGTTGGCCAAGTTATTGTAGCTTTCTGTTTCCCTTTGTGTTATCTGACTTAATTTTCTGTTGTTCAATTTTGAGTTTGTTTATTTTTCAGAATTTCTTGGTGGGCTCTTAGTTTAACTTCAGTTCAACTAGGGTTGGGCAGGTTATCAATACTGATATTGTGATTTGAGATTAGATATCATCTGGAATTTTTGATAATATCGTGATATGACGTAACTGTTGTCTTTTCCTGAAATACAGTAAAGGGATGCAGTTTTCTGAACTCATTATACTTATCAATATTTTGTTACAAATGATCCTTTATCAAAATCTGTTAATAAATCTGTAAAGGTCTTTTGAAATCACGAATATCAATATTGAAGTATTCAGACAAAGACGTTATGATATTTGGCTTTGACCATATTGCCCAGTCCTCTAATCAACACATGACACTGACGTCTTGACTCCTTGTGGTTTTAATATGTATTAATCTTTGATTTGCAACCCATAATCAGTTATTAGATTCTCTCCCAACTGAATGATTATTTTTGTTTTCATTTTGTTGACTTTTGGAAGCAAACATAATAGTTTCAGTAGTAGTTATAGTTTTTTTTTGTTTTTTTTTTTTAATCACTTTACCAAGACTGTTTTTCATGCCTTCATTTAGTTTTAATTTCAGTTTTAGTGAGCTATAATGACCTTAGTACACACAAACAAACCCACACAGACACCCTCTGCCCTGGTGACCTGCTTCCTTCCTCTCTCTTGCAATCTCACAGTCCATCAGGCTGCACCTTCTGGGGGAAGAAGCCCTGGAGCAGGAAGAAGAAAATTCTGTGGCAGCTGGGCACGCTGGTTGGTGCTCCTGTTGGCATCGCCCTCATTGCTGGAATTGCCATCCCTGCCATGATCATTGGTATCCCCGTCTATGTGGGCAGAAAGGTGAGAGCTGGCACCAAGGATGCTAAGTAGCCGGGCGTCAAACCAGCACCTCATTCAGACAGAGACAGACAACCAGTGGGGTGGCATGCGGAAGTATTTTAGTGCCAAAACTCTGTGCCAAATTGTTTGTTTGCAAATACAAAACACCATTAACAAAAACACACATTGTTTTTGCAAATACAAATACAGAAAGGATTTCAAATCATGCCTCATGATCAAATACAACCTTTTTTACACAAAAAAGCAAAACCACATGCCTTTTGGTATCTTTTCACTAAGATGTTGTTTTTCTCAGTTAATTTACAAAGATTTTCCTCCACAGATCCATAATCGCTATGAGGGCAAGGACATTTCCAAACACAAGAGGAACGTAGTGATAGCTGGTGGTGTGACGCTGTCTGTGATTGTGTCACCTGTGGTTGCAGCAGTCACTGTCGGTAAGAAACAGGTGTTTTTATGTCTTCCCCTCTTCCTGTCTACTCTAAGTCTCTCCAACATCACAAGTGCAACACTTTCCTCTGATTAAAAGTCTTTCTCAACACATTTTTCAGCATTTAGGAAGGGTGATGACATATCTTTACTGTTTGCCATTTCACTTTTTACCTTTGCCAACAGTAGAGGTTGCACCCAAGTGAAGTTGTTGGTAAAAGCAGAACATTTTGTCTATGTGTGTGTTAACGTGTGTCCTACAGGTATTGGTGTACCCATCATGCTGGCGTACGTCTACGGGGTCGTCCCAATCTCGCTGTGCCGTAGCGGTGGCTGTGGAGTTTCAGCTGGCAATGGCAAAGGGGTGCGAATAGAGTTTGATGACGAAAACGACATCAACATCGGGAGCGGAGCGGCAGCCACAGGTGAGCATCTTTAATTCACTAGCTGGGGAAGTAAATAAGCAACATTACTGGTTTCCAGAGTGATGTGTAAGTGCAAAAAATACAGACAGGAACAAGAACTGCGAGCAAAAGCCACAAAGGAAATAAATTAAACATTACAACACATACAGTCATGCTAATAAAATTACTGCCTGCCTCTCTCCTTTTAAATCTTGCTCCATGTATGCTTCTTTGTCCATTCACATTTCTTTTCTCTCTGTTGTGTTATTCAGGTCATCACCCCTCTCAGCCACTTGTTCAAGCTCAGGTTTATTTATAGCCCTCAATCAGTGTTTACAGTCTCAAAGGGCTTTACAGACCAACAGTTTACAGAAAACAAGAACGACACCCCTGAACCCTTGTGGTGGGCAAAAAACAAACAAACAAATAAAAAGTTGGGGCCTACAGGGGGCAAAAAAAAGAAAAAATCTTAATAATCATAATGATTGGGAAACCTCTTCCAAGTTCACCAGGATTTTTTTTTGTACAACATAATCAAATATATCAAGAGTTGATAGTTAATAGTTAATAGAGTTAATAGATGTGCCATGCAATAAAGGTGCATGGTTTACATATAGATGTTGCATTTTAAAGCTTCTGTAAGTAACTTTTGTAGAATGGGTGGAATTTTGTCAAAAACTTTGAACTCAAACAGCTTTTCCACCCCTCCCACCTCAGACTCAGCACTTCCTCCAAGTGCCTCCCACCCACATGCGAGCTAACTTTTCTAATTGGTCAGTTAAGACAATTAATCAATCAAATCCTAAATTACTTAATAAGTGGATATAGGGGAAAATGTTGATCACTAGTTACCAGTTCTCGTTTCTCCTTTCCCATGGCTGTGTGTGTGTGTGTGTGTGTATTTGTCTGCAGAGGAGTGTGTGTGCATGGCATGCTTAAGTGCACCTACATCTGTCATTTTGTATGTGTCATTAATAGTGTACAGAGGGCCAAGCCAGGCGCTGTGAATTGTAGGCAAGTGTTGGAGGTGTGATACAGTGTGAAATTACTCACACTGTCTTTCCTGTTGGTGTATGTTTGTCAGCACCGAGCTGACGCCTGTGCGAGGCCAGGCTCTCATCACTTTCCCACAAGGTGCTGAGGCAAACAGAGATTGCACAGCTTCTGTCAACACTCTGAATGATAATTATGTATCCAAATGGTAGCAGAGACTTTGACCTTTCCAGGAACACAAGGTGTGATTCAAGATGACACATATTTACACGTCTGCATTTATCGGTGTGTTATGCCAGTACAAATTTAAAAACCTGAGACTCTTTCAGTAAAGCTATTGATATATAAATTTGAATCTTCGAAACCTATGTCTGCTCATACTCCATATGAACAAAATGCAGAACCCAGGACCGGCACCTCTGCTGCTCTTCTTTTATTCCCTTGTTCAGTCTGGCTTTGCTCCTAATCCTTCTGATATTTTTCTCTCTTTCACTACTATCCTGTTTTTCCTCATCAGGTTAAAATTATTTTGTCAATAAAACATCACTGTGAATAAATTACAGAGGTTCTCTGGTACTCTCTCCCTCCCCTTTTCCCTAGACACTACCTCAGTGGCGGAGACTCGCCTCAACAATCCCAGCCTGGGAGATGGGGCGAGCGTGGGTGGCCTGACGGGCCTGAGCCTCAGTGCCAGTGGCAGCCACATGGAGCGTTGCGGCATGAGCTCCACACAGCGAGACAACTTGAGTGACAACGCCAGCACCATGGCCCTCGCAGGGGCCAGCATCACCGGGAGCCTGTCCAGCAGCTGCTACAACAGGTAAAAGAAAGGACTTGGATGGTCACTTCGTGATTTTCTGACCTCTGAAAGCGCTCAGTGTCTTCTGCAGTCTGCTGCATATTGTAGCAGCTGTTCCCAAGTCTAAACTATGACTTTTCCCACATAGAATCAGTCAAAGATTACTATTTAATAACAAGAGAAAATGAAAATGATGAAGTATTAAAACTGTTTCAGCTGTTTCTGGTCATTTCATGGAGGCGTGCTAGTGATTTAGCTGTGTACCTACATTTTTACACATTTGTGTGCAAAAAATTAGATTGGGCTTCCCCATCTAAGAGATCAGGATCAGGAAGAGCTGTCCTGATTCCCTCAGACCAATGTTTCACACCAGTCCATAAATGCATATAACTATCTCCTCTTAGATTAGATAAGGCAAATGTAGACAGATATAGTTACTCGTTAAGTAATAAATGACTGTGTGAGACACTAAAGTTCCTTGTTTGTCTGTGTTTAGGTTGGAGGTGCAGGCCGATGTCCAGAAGGAGCAGTGCAGTCTGAGTGGAGAGTCAGCCACTGTCAGCCTGGGAACAATCAGTGACAATGCTAGCACCAAAGCCATGGCTGGATCCATCCTCAATGCCTACATGCCTCTGGAAAGGTCAGCAATCCAAATATCCTTATACTATTTGTAGCAAAAGCATAGTTTTCATTAGTTTTCACTAGTAGAGTAACAAATCCCTGTCCTAGTTTTTGCCAGTAGCTTTTGTTGGACGCCTTGTTGTCAGTGCTAATCACAGAGCCTGCTATTGGTTTATTACCTCGGGAAAAACCCACATAAAGTTAATGGTTGAATTTATGTTCCATTACCATTCAGGATGTACATACAGAAAGGTTGGAGGGGCAGGTACATGAAAACAGTAAATGAGATGAATTGAAGGAAGTGAGTCATTCAAGGAGTTGCTTCGTCTAGTGGAAAGTATGATTTTTCAGGTTGATGGAAACAAAGTGAAAATTAGGGACACTGTAAGCTGGGACAGCCAATAATTGGATCTAATTGGGAGTAAATTAATGTGGAATATGCATACCAAAAACTAAAAGTAGTTTTTGTGTCTTAATGTCTTCTGGTTTGTCTTGTTTTGTAAATACTATTGTTTTGTAAAGACTTTTGCTATCCACCTGTGGTGAAGAATAAAGGGAAAAAGTTCTAGTGATTTATATGTTTTCGTTTGGTTTTGAGGTTCAGTTTTGTTTGTTTGATTGTCTTGCAGAGATAACAGTCTGGAAGTGCAGGTAGATGTGGAATCCCAGCAGGAGAAGGTGCGGCACTGCAGCGCCAGCAGCAGCCTGGATGAAGCCAGCTGTAGTGGCAGCACCACAGGCCTCCAAGCTGCTGGCGGGGGCACGTGCTCATGCTCATGCCCCTCCACCTGCTGTTGCACCCACCACCACGACAACCACTGCTGCACGTCGGCCCGCTGGGCAAAGGAGCCATCTACTTCTTCCTCTTCCTCATCTTCAGGAAGCAAGAAGAGTAAAGGAAAGCTCTGGAAGAGGACGAGCAGCAGCAGCAGCAGCAAAGCGGAAACAAAACTTAGCGAGACACGGGAGGACATGGACACTCAGCTCCTGGAGCAGCGCAGCACCAACTCCTCGGAGTTTGACTCGCCCTCCCTGAGCGGCAGCCTGCCCTCCGTCGCAGACTCACATTGTAGCCATTTATCCTCTGAGTTCAGCTGCTCAGACCCTGAAACCTCAAGACCGGCTCCCCCGCCAGGCCCCTCCTCTGGCCCAGTGGACCCCCACCCTCGCCCCACCCTCGCCTTCAGTAACGTCACCCCCATGCCCGAGGTGGAACATGACCGTCTGGAGCATTACCCAGCTCAGAGCGGCCACGCTGCCTTCACCCGCATGTCATCATCGCCTCCTCCTGCTTCACCAGAGGCGGGCAGCGGCGGGACTTTCCTCTACATCACTGAGGAGAGCGTGGGTGTTGTCATGAATGTGGAGGCAGACTCTGTTTCTGTGGAGCCAGAGCAGGATGAGGACCTAAAAGAGACAAACAACAACAACAACAACAACAACACTGCCATACAGCCTCTCAGCCCAACCAGGAGGCGCTGCATTCAGACAGATATCTAATTCTGCTGCAGGCCCGCTGGCCGTGGCTGTGCTACCACTGCGAGCTCAGTCCGCCTTAACTCACCTGCTAGCCTTACTCTTGTGAGTGAAGCACCTGGTGCATTTTCGGAGCTAGCAGTGAGGGTTAAGGCTAAAGGTCTAAGTCAAATTATTATTACTACTACAATTGTTTTTGTCTGTTTTGAAGGCAAAAATGTATCATATGAATGTTAGTCTACATGGTGACAGAGAGGGTTGAAGATGAAGTTGGAGAGAGATTGGTGAATAATAAAGCCAGGGCCCAGGAAGGTCAAAGCAGATTGGCTGGTTGTACTCTTTCCTGACGGGACGAGCAAAGCTTATAGCAGGTAGAGCTGAATGGATCCGGACAGGTGTGAAGCAGGATTATCAGAGTTGTGTGATACTGTAGAGGGCTATGTTAGCCTATCCAGCTGTTATGATGATCTGCAGAGCCTCTTTTGAGAGCCACCGAGTAATAATCAGCTTTTTAATCAGTGCAGCAGAATGAATCCCATACCAACCCCCAGGGCAGTACCAACAACTTTTTGTATTCCTAAGGAAAGCAGAGCTGATGAAGCTGGATAGGAGCGAGTAAAATATCCAATATTCTATCCAATAGTAAAGCTGAGCTGCTATTATACATGTTAACCATGTTCTGTTTTCTCACATCTGCAAGTATCTAGTTTTGTTAGGGGTTTGTATGAGATTCAGGGATGGAGATGTCATCACTGTGGTTCACCACTGTGCCACCTATTAATCTGTGACTTCACGGCATGGTGCAAACACCACAACAGTCGGATTGTTCAGCCTTCTTTCGAGCATCTAAACCTAAGAGGGACCACTCAATAGCAAATTGTATTTTTTCATGATCATCTATAAAAAAATATATATTATTATTATTGTTACTTCTGTTTTAAAATGTGACTTCTTTGCTCTGTATGTATGTTCAGTTTTATTTTCCATTTTGGGAAAGTTGGTTTTAGTGTTTTAAGCCCTGTGTTGGGTCCAAACTTTTTTTTTTAATATAACCGGCAAGGAGTTGGGTCGACAAGGCCTCAGTGTGAAATCAGAAAGTAGCCTGTGCTCCATAAATTTTATCACATATCTAAGAGAAATTGATGAATCTAGCATGAGGGTATGAGCTAAAGCCAAGGATAGGTGCCATCTTGCATAGACTTGGTCTTCTGAATGCCTTACCCTACACTGGTAAAAAAATGGTTTTGTGTTTGTCTTGCATCTATGCATGTTTAACCAGCAGTTTCCACTGTAGTGTTTTTATTTTCCCCAAAATAATTTTATGAGGTGTACTCAAGTCAACGAATTTCAGGGAATTTCCCTGGAAGGCACAGAAACCTGGGAATCTTGCAAATGAGGGCTTTTTAAAAATGTATTTTACTGCATATTTAACACATTCATACACATAGATGGAGTTAGCGATTATTTTTTAAATATGACTGTCATTGCTAACTGCAAAATCAAACACATTTTACCTGTGCTGGGGTCATTTCAAAATACTTAAACCACAGAATTCAAAATACTATTGGCGAATTTGAAATCATCTTTTCACACAAAATGAAAAAGGAGGTACATTTTTTAATAAGTTACATATAACAAGACAGTTGTTCAGGACAGATATCCTTTTAGAACTAGATGGAACGCAGTACAGACCAAATGTTATCAAAACAAGGAAAGGTCTATAATTTATTGATGTTGTGATGCCCCAGCCTGCTGCTTCAGAGGTGGCAACACATTGGACTGACCCTAACCCTAACTCTTAAATTTACATTCCAATTGTTGATACTAGAAAAAAACAAAACAAAACATATATATTTATTATTTTCAATTAGATTTCATTTCGAAGCCAACTGTGAAAACACATTTTTCACCAGTGTAACCAGTGTATGGTTCAGGAGCAGAGCGCTTGTGGTGATTCACAGCCACTGGAAAGGGAGAGTCAACCTTACAGTGTGTTTGCAATAAGAAGAAAAATCACAGCATTCATATAAGAAGATTAAGAACAGATGTGTCAGATCAAAGGAAGACATCAACACTACAGCAAATGAGCTTTGTGATCAGCTCGTTGTGGAGTCAGGAGATTGGTACCAGTTTGAAATGCCAGCACTTGAGACAGTATTATGTCAGAGATCTTTTTTTTTTTTTTTTTTGGTTATCTTATTTAGAGTTATAGAGTTATATTCTCTAGCTCTGTTGGCTCTGTCAGAAATTGCTGGCTTTTTTTTTTTTTTTTTTTTGAGACTAATCACTAGTTAAGAGGTCCTAGAGGATCATGGTTGTGCTCTTAAGTTTGCAAAGAACACTTTGTAGATCAGGACTGCAGTCAAGAGGATGGCCGTTCAACCCCATGTCATGAAACCTGACCCAGCATGCAGCTTCGAAGCCGCAGGAAGGGACGTTTCCTGACATTTGGGTTGATAGTTGTTCTGTCCACTTTCAGTCTCAGTGTGTTTATGCTGGTTACTGCTACCAGTCCCTTGGCTAGACAACAGTAGGATTTAAAAAAAAAAAAAAAAGCTTATTTCCCACAATGTCATTGTATTCCTTTGAGGCTGATCAGTCTTTTCATTGATGTATAATTTTATAATGGAGTACTATCAGAAAAAAACAAATGTAGAATTCTTGTTTGAGAGGCTCCGGTTGTGTTTCTGACTTTGTATTAAGGATGCTTTCTAAATACCTTGCAAATGATGGATGCAGTTCATTTTATATTTGTTGGACTCACAGTGCCTTTTTGGGGGGAAAATGCTTTTTAGTTTTCCTTTTCATTTCCTTATTCTGTGTCTTCAAATGCAAAAAAAAAGAAAAAAGAAAAGAAAAAGTCATGAGAGAAGTAATTGTTCTTATAAAATCATTTGAGTTCAAGTCTAATGTTAAATACTCACCCATCCTTGAGTGCTAATGCTAGCAGACACACAACCTGGTTTGGCCTACCAAAGACTGCGCTCAGGCTACCGAGGTGTAGACTTCAACACTTTACAGAGATGACGGCACCTCAGCCCTTCTCGCATTGCTCTTCTAGTATAAATCGACTTTGAACCGTAGTAAGAAGAGAGTTTGACCAGTGAGGTCATAAAAATGGCTGCCCTTGCCCATACACCACCATGGCAATACACCACACTTGGGTGAGTTTTGGGCAATTTTTTTTTTTGATGGCACCACATAAACCAAAATGTATTTTTTCATTGATGTTTGGTTTTAAAGTGTTTGTAGAATGACTGTTTCTGAAACTGCTTCCCTAAAGTAGCCAAAGCCCACGAGACAAGAAAGTAGAGCCGTTTTCACTGTTCAGCCCCCTCCTGCTTCATCTGCAGCGATCACACAGCTACTAGGGGTTCACGTGCAGCGTTAGTCGGCTCCTGTTGGCAATAAAAAACCTTTTTATCCAAAGCGACCAGCAGCATCTGTAGTATCTGAATGCGTATACTGATTGTAAGACTACATTTTGTGTTGACCTGAACCAGCGCGGCTCAACATAAGTCTGATAAGGAGCGAGAAAATTGCTTGACTGTTGAAGCAGTTGCTCTCAAAAAGGAGTTGTGGTGCTCGGCGTCAGCAAATCAACCTCAGCAGGTTATTCCCACTGTGGTTTTGTTCCCTCTGTTGAAAATGCCTGTTTCTTTTCTGTGAGTTTTACTTTTTTTTTTTTTTTTGAAGACTAGTGCCAGGTCTGTTTTCTAACTTGTTCTAAAGGAGCATGGCATTTGAAAAAAAAAAAAAAAAAAAAGATTTTTCCTAATTTTTTCTGCTTTATAATGTGCATGTAAATGCATATGCTTAAACAATAAAAATATCAATCAAACATGTTTGTTTATATCAGTGCAATATGAATGATTATTTCATCATGCTTGACTGTTAAGTAGCTCTACTGATGCAGGTAAAGGTTAAAGGTGGAGTGGGGCACTTGACCCTCCAATGACAAACCTGCTTCTCAATTCAACCATTTTTAACTATATGTATTTTTTTTTTTTTTTTTTTTTTTTTGGTGAGCTGAATCAGTTTTGCTAGCATGTTTTAAATTAATCCATTTGACTACAGATCTCCCATGCAGGAGGGAACCTCTGCAAACCCTGAAAAAAAAAAAAAAAACACTGAAAATATCAAAGCGGCCACAGTGCAATTTATTATTTACATTTGCTTTTTAAATGATTTATATACATTTCATGCTCTCACATTCCATGAAGCAATGCTTGTGAAAGATAAAGTTTCAGATTAAGAGTCTCTTAAATGTCCATGAGGTGGTCTAAACCACATGTCAGAAACTTGCCAAACCTAAAGTAATACTGTACACCTATACACATACACTCACACTCACACACTCACACACACCCCGTCATCTTGGTTACATTCAAGATTGAACCTGAGACCAGAAACATACAGTACGTGATAAAGTTAACCTGTAAGCCTAATGTCAGCAGGGATATTTACCTCACAGCCTTGTGGGCTCAAAGTCAGACTCAGAGAAAACACTGATTTGAGCACTGGGCTCAGGTTTCCTAGGATATTTTAATTGGGGTAAATTGTTATTTTATCATCTTATGCTCCAATTAAGACTACACTGCCTCATAAATCTAGAGCATGGGGTGAGAACGTTTTCAAGTTGAACTACTTGGGGAAAAAAACCTGTAAGAGACAGTGCAGCCTTTTTCTGTCCTAAAGCAATTACCAGCACTATGCATGATGATTTATATGCCGTTGGCTTGTCTTCCTTAATTCGACAGCAGTGGACTGCAATGATTTGAGATGTAAACAATGACAAGTGACTCCTATTGAAACAGTAGCTTGCATGGATCCATGAGGGTCGGCCCAGCTGATTACCTTTTTACAACCTCCAGTCTCCGCTTTATCTCAAAGTACAATAAAAAGAATGTAAATACGATAAAATTACACACAATGTGCATCCCAAACACTTTTTTTCCATCATTTCTTAGTCAGCTTCTGCCCCTTTTTGTGTCATGCGCTCAATCATTCATTTTGGAAGTGAACAAAAAAACATAAAAAGGGTAGATTTGGCTTATTTCTTAATGACTGCAGTAGGAATCTCAGTAAGGCACACATACTGTAGCTCTCTTTCTTTCTCCACGTCGCTCTGCCAAAAGGTGCTCTGCCACCCGTTGCATGATACCGCATGTACAGTCCGTTATGTTGCAATGTCAGTGACTTTTTGTGCAAGCGAGACAGAAGTACCTTGACAGTCTGTTTACATAAAGCTGCCCTTTATCCAGGGTTGTGTACTCGAGAATGAATGAATGGTGTGGTTTGCACGTGTCGCAGGTCGTCCGAGGAGTCGAACCAGTCAGTCGTTGTTATTTCCCAGCTCTTCCTTACAGGGGGGGGTCAATGGCATCGACAGACCTTTCTCCGACAGCTGCTCCTTTGTGCCTGCACTCATTCCATTCTTCTGCCTCCACAATGATCCACAAACCATCAAACCTGGAGGGAGTTGAGATTTTTCTCATTAGTGTGTGTGTACTGCATCGCACATCAGCATCTTCAAGGCAGGCTAGTCCCCCCCCTCCGACCCCCATCTCCAGCTCTCGCTCTGCCAACTGTGTGTGTGTGTGTGTGAGAGATCCTTTAATCTCGATGTGACGTGTGTCTGGCGGGATCTACTTTACATTTTGCATGCATGAATTTATCTGGCGCTCTAATGCAGAGTGACTTACAATGAAAAGAGGAGTAAGATAAGCCTGAATTCCCTGATCACTGATGTTACAAGGAACCAAGAGAAATCACAGCTGCACACTCCCTATGATATTCCCGTGACCCAAAAATGAAGTACTTGAGAAATAAATAAGAGAGATGGAGTGGAGCAATTTGAAGAGGAAGATGTGGAAGTTGAAATATGATTTGGCGGGGAGAAGGTGACATAAATCACTTCTGGAGGAAATGAGTTTTCAGCCAACAACAGAAGAGGGGGAGTTATTCTGCTGCAATATCACAGCACGAGCCAGATTTGAAGTCTCACGGTCACAGTGTGTGTGTGTGTGTGTGTGTGTGTGTGTGGTGTGTGTGATGTCTTACCCTTGGTGTGTGTGCAGTGCTGTCCATCAGGCTCTGTCGCAGCAGGCCAGTCACCACCTCAAGCTCCTGCTCGGCCTCGTGCACATTGGGATCCAGCTGGAGAACCTCCTGGAGGTCGCTGCTGGCTGACAGGTAGTCCTAGAGGTTTCCACACACACACACACACACACACACACACACACACAAACAAACAAACACACACACACACAGGACAAATAAAATAGCAAAAAGTAGTTACTCATGACTCAAACGTTACTTATATTGCCGGCTACTTTCTGTGCATCAGACCTCATCAGAAGAGCAAGTCATATGAGTAGTGGTCAGTTTTGCGTATTAAATCATATTAAATAAAAGTTTAAGCCTCATCCTTGACCAGCTCTCTTGGTACAGAAACAGATTATCCTGACAGCTGATCATTCTTCTTAATGCACTCCATAACTTTATGAACATGAACAGGCGAGAGTGATTTTTGACGCACTCAATTTTCCAGCTCCACTCAAGCCCCATGCTGAAGAGTGGAAGTAAGGCAGTTTTTATTAGAAGAGTAACTCTAATCTGATTACTGAAAATTCACACATAATTAAAACGTTACTTCTTTACCGGGAGAGCTAATCTAATTACAGTGCTAAATGCAGGCGTGCGTATGTTACTGGACACTTGAGTCCAGGTTTTTGTATTGAAGAGTCGCAGGCACCTGTAGGCCCTTGTGAGCCAGGGCCCGTCTGTAGAAGGCCTTCTTGTTGAGCGGCTCCAGCTGCAGGGCCGAGTCACAGTCCTGTTTGGCCTCTTCATAGCGACTCAGTTTCAGGAAGCAAATGGCCCTGGAGGAGGGGAAAGGAGAGGATGGCATGTTGATTCCTGCAAGCCAGAGTTTACCAATATGACATTTTTACTGCTGTTTTTTATAGTATCAAACTGATTCCAACCACCAGCCTGATCCATTCATTTTAACTTAACTTTACATCAAAAACTACACCAGGATTGCAATGTCAGATTTACAAAAAAAAAAAAAAAAAAAAAAATTTAAATTTAAATAGTTGTGTTTTATATTTGTCCAGCAGTCTGGCATTTATGGTGCCTGTCCATGAACTGCTCCTTGCTGATGCTGTTCAGACGAGAAAAATGATCTCACTGACCGTGTTTACAGGGTGAAGAGAGCAGAGCGGCACATGTATCATTTACCTAATGATCACTTAGTGCCCTCTACTGTCACTCCCTTTGTATCATAACTCAGTTTCAAAATTCACATTATCCTACATGAAGAACGGTCTTAAAAAAAACAAAACAAAAAAAAAAAAAAACAAATAGACAATATACAATTGATTGACAGCTCAGAGGTCTGGGAACTGATAACATCACACACAAAACTAACTTGGCTTTTAAAATTGAAAACATTTTGCAGACCTCAAAATGTGGTCTCCCCTCGACTGTGCACAGAGCTGTTTTCTGGCTGAGGAAGAGCATTATTTATTTATTTATTTTTTGTAACTTACATTTACTTCGGTAACTTGGCACGGCTATATTTAACACTATTTCCACTGACTAAATCATCTGAGATTGAAAGCATCACCTGCTCCGTTTACTGCTCTCAGAGAGTATTTGTGTATAATGCTTCTGTTTAATTTCCTTTCTCACCTAAATGTGACTGACAGAGGTTTTGTAATCTTATACTTAAATAACATATTCTGAATTTCACAAATTTTCTTCAGATGTATGATTAAAATACATGAATAAATATGTGACTTTTAATATGGTCGGATGTGTGGTCAGCTACAGGTTGTAACCTTTAGAGGGTGTTTCCGTCACATAATGCAGCTTTTTAAGACTCGTGTCCCATGCACACTCATACATGCAGCATCTGAACTTCAACCATCATGACCTGTGTGTCTGAAGCAAGCGTTATTATTGTTATTATTTAAGCATTTCATTGCCTACAGAGCCTGAGAAGTGCAATAAACTCTGTCTGTTGCAAGAATCAAACATCCCCCGCCCTGCCGTCAATAAAGATAAAGACTTAACGTGTGACTTGCGTGTTGTGTCATGTGTACCTGTTAGTGTAGACAGCACATTCGTTGGGTTTTATTTTGAGACATTCACTGTACTTGTCCAAAGCCTCTTGGAAGCAGCTTCTCTTCACCAGGTCATTTCCCTCCTGCTTCAGTAACGTGAAGCGGGACTCTTGTCGCCTGGCTGTCAAGGGGAAAGCGTCCGGAAAAAGAAAAATAATTAAATAGGGAGAACAATGAGGGTGTTGCTCAGCAAAAGGCGACACAAATGAAACCTGCCCGATTAGTGAAAACAACCGGCAGGATGGTTGAACTCTTGAGCGTTCATTTTCTTTCAACTTATGGATGTGTTGCACGTGCCAAGACTGACTGTATTAAATGTGTTTGTCCTACTAGAAGCCTCTCCCATCAACTGGGAGCCCAAGCGATCAATAAATCCATCAGCAGCCGTCTGGATGGGCTGGAGTGGCTGAGTCAAGTCCTGCTTACTGCGCTCTCTGTTGTGCAAATGCTGAGAGAGCCACTGTATCTTATGACTTGGAGGAAACACACACACACACACACACACACACACACCTCATTGCAGTCCACTGAAAACCTCGCAGAGTGAGAAAAACAGCCTCAGTGTGTTTTGAAAGGGTTTCTTCAGCCCAGAGGTGGTAACATTTTCTCAGCCCATAGAGGAGCTTGTGACTCTTTGAGTGAGACCACAACAACTGTAGTAATGATGAACACACAGATCTGTGCACAAACACACTCACAATCCCTGCCTGGCCTTGATGAAAAGGCCCATTTATTGATACAAAGTCTATGTTATTTTGACAAGAAGAGCCAGTGTTTGTCTGAATCTCAGGGAATCACCTCTGAAACAAATCTCATATGTCAATAATAAGAGCCACTTTGATATTAACCAAGCTTGTCCTCAGTCAGGCTTTTCTGTTTTGAAGATGACAGATTAAACTGACACGCAAAGCAATTCTGTGCCCAGTTGCCACGGTGGTTTGTTGACTAAAAGTTCAATAATGTAATGCCTAAGACAATAAAAAACAGTTTTACAAGGCTGCATGAAAAGACACAAACTCGGGTTAAAGAAGAATACATCCTATTGTAAGAACTGATGAAAATCAGTACTTACAAACAGGAAAGTTCCTCTGCTACAAACAAAACAGAGATTCAAGACTCTAATCATGAAACAAATACTAAATTTACATACTCTTACATGTTTGTCAGAACTTAAACCCTTCAGTAACACACTGGTGCTGGCACAAATCATTTAAAACCAGAAAATCAAGATACTGCAGTCAACTTGGGCTGGGCAATACGGACAAAATCATGATATCATGATATCTTTTACCAAATATCTCAAAATCAGTATTGTGCTGATGACTATTGGTGCTCTCACTACATATTTACACAGTGAGATTTTTGATAAATAATCATGAGTAATGCCTATAAAAGAACAAAATGGGTAAAGGCAATGATAGAATGGCTACAACAGTCTGGGAAGCTTAGAAAACTACATCGCCTCACTGTAATGCTGCTTTAAAACCAGGGAGACATCACTTACGTCATATCTTGATATTATGATCCCAGACGATAACGAGTCTCAAATCATAATATTGATATAATTGTGATATACTGCCAATCCCTGCAGTCAGCCTTTTCAACGGTCTTTAACACTATATATTGGTGTGATTTATCTAATTAGAAAGACCAGAGAAATGCTTTTCTTAAGTGCCAGGAAGGAGAGAAACTTGGGGCTGGGGGGTTTGTTTCAACACAAAGAATAGCCGAACTAAAATAGAGCTGCAATACTAAATTAAGTAGACCGGTAGCTATATAAAGCATGAAGATTAGCGTCAAGCAGGAGATTACACAAACTCACACGCCTGTGTAAACAACCAATCAAGTGACATCTTGAGCTATGGCTAATTGTCCTTTTAAAAGGCATTTAAAGTCAATATAAGGGGAATACTGCTTAAGAATAAGAATAGCTACTACATATCCTTTTTTGTTTTGTTTTTGTGGTCTAAGACAGTCTGGTCAATATTTTGAACATGAATACATTACTTTCAAACTGGCAAGAAACCAGAGAACAAAGACTTGAATCTTTGATGCTCGTCAAGCTGAGATGTGGTGTTAATGCTGGGAGCAAGTACAAACTGAACTTTCTCTGTTGTGCTCAAGGCGCTTTCCCCGTCTTCGCTGGCACCAGGGATATGGATGCATTTGTTGCATTTGAGATGAGCTCGGTGCTGGCTTATGGGCAACCGTCTCTTGTCAACAAACAAAACAAACAAACCAAGATTTTATTCAAAATCCCATCCAAACCAGTGATTTTGAAACTGTAAGTTCTTGTTTTACATGTAAAGAAAGTGAAAGTTGACCAGTTCTAAATACTGAGAGCTTCCTTTTTGTCTCCCGGGGTGAACGTACACTGTCGCAGTAACTTCTGGCATGCATCTGAATGCTGGATTGGAGTGAGAGCTAGACTTAATGAACATATGAAATAAATTGAAGTTTGTTAAAGCAACATCAGGAAGGCTACCAATTGAAATGTTAAAATGGAAAACTTTAAGTAAAATTCCCCCGTCAGATACTTTTAAACACATCAACAATCTGCTGTGTTCAAAACGCTCTGATGCTGGCATTTTAACAATGTTGAAGGGTGGATTTTTCTACTAATAGCTCAATCTGTGGCACAGCTCTTGTAGTAACAGAAGGGTTTTTATCAGTGAAAATAAGGCCTTGGCTTTTATCTTGTTTTCACTGTTTTTATTGTGAAGGATTACAGGACTGACAAAGAGTAGAAACAGTCCATTTGCTCGACAACAGCGGCCTGCTATTCTGAGATAAGCTGAGCTCTGCCTGTAAGTGCTTGTGCGTGTGTGTATGTGTGTGTGTGAGTTCAAGTGCCCTGCTAAACTCCGTAATCTTACATGTGTTAATTTCATTTAAGGGTTGCAAATAAACCATTTCGTTTGTGCGTGTGTACGTCATCGATGTGTGTTTGTATATCTGTTCCTATTAATCTAACTTCATGCATGCGGATTTTGTGTGCATGTTTATGCATTTGTGTGTGTGTGTGTGTGTGTGTGTTTGTGTGTGTTGGAGCGTACAGTGCCTTCTAGTCTCTATCCTGCAGGAAACCTGACCTGTATTGTTCCATTACAGCAGCACTACAGTCTGTGGAGCTCGCCTTGCCTTCTACATTATTGATTGTCCACACACACACTGAGACACACACACACACACACACACACACACACACACACACACATTGCTTTTCAGTAGGAATGCCTCCACCACTGCTGAGCTCTTACACTCTGCTGCTCTGACTGACCCACTTCTGCTGCTGCTGTGCTGCTTCTGCAACGGGCTGAATTGCATAATTATTCTCACTTTACTCTTCCACAGTTTTACATGATCACAGCTGCAGTTTTGAAAGATGAACAGTGTTTGTGTGTGTGTGTGTGTGTGTGTGTGTGTGTGTGTGTGTAGTGTGCATGTGGCATGAATGAGTCTGATGGCAAGAACGGCAAGTTGTGTTATTGTGTCAAATGCACCGTTGCACCAAACCATTTAGCCACTTGGTGCGTTAAGAGGAAGTGATGTCACTGACCTTCTTCCTGCGCGGCTCTGGCGGCACGGGCCTGGAGGACCTCAGCGCTGACCGGCTTCTCCCAGTGCTGCTGCTGGACAGACAGGGGGACCGCAGGAATCTCCGGAAGCTTCTCTCTCCACTCGGGCCCGTCCTGCTCGATCAGCAACTTGGTGATCCTGTGGCAGAAGACACCGACAGCACAGAAAAACAGAATCCCTTATCAGATTGAAGAGTCCACTTTCGTGTTAGCTAGAACAGTGGTGCAATCATTTATCACACTGACAGGAACAGGATCTCTGGATTTCAGTTTGCTTGATGCTAGAGGAGACTAAACCTCAGAGGAAACTATGGCTAAAAAGAGGAATTTCAAACCAGTTGAAAAAGGGGGGGGGGGGGGGGGGGGGGGATTCTGATAGCACAAAATTAAAACAAGTTAGAGTACTTTTTAAAGAATATTACTACTGTAAAATGTATTTATTTTTCTGTAAAATTAACATTATGGCATAGGATAGCATCAGACTGGCAAAAACATGGCAATAATGAATTTGGGGATCAATGTCCGGGAATGTTTCGACATAACACAAGATATCTACGACAAATTGAACATAACCTTTTGAGTTGGAGCAAAAGTTTAGGGAAACTGATTTGGCAAATAATATCAAAACCAGCAAAACTAAAGCTGTAGTCCTTTCATGCTGTGGATTATTGACAAGTGGAGTGCTGTTATAGAAGCATGTGATTCTGTGACAAATATACAGGGGTAAGGTTGGAAATCAGTGAAGTGGTCCTTTGATTTTAACAAACCACTGGCCCAACCTTCCAGCCTCCCTACAGTGGGACAGTGGCTGCTCTCCGTGGTGCTGAAAAGGGTGCAGCAGGGTGCAGAGATTTCACTGATCAGCCCACGTTCAACCAAAGTGCTGGAACCCATCAGTGATCACATGTGATTGGTTGGAAAGAAGACCTGCATACTATTCTTGGTTGGGCCTTGATGGCACATGACTGGCTCAACTATGTCAAACCCATAATGGAACCATCTGTAGCCCATTTGGCATTTCAACTCTGTCGTCTACATTTTCTCCTTCTGTCAACCTTATTTTTTTTTTCCAATTAGTGATATTTGTTTTGTCTCCATGATATTCTGTCTGTTTCGCAATATGAAGGACTCTTTTGTCCTCTAAACTTTGCCCAGGCATCAAAAAGGTGAACACATTTTGAATTAAATGTAATATTGCATTTTCTAAATGGTTTCCTCTTTGTTACAGCAGTCATGTGAAAGTGCCTTGCATTTCGTCCACTGTGCTCTTAACCGGTCCTTAATCTAGTCTAATTTGTGTCAGTGTGCTTGGCTCACCTGTGGACGCTGTCATGGGCCGCCTGTACCCCAGTATCTATCTGCAGCACAGTCTTGTAATCCACGTAGGCCTTCCTGTACCGCTCCAGTGATTCATAGGCCATAGCCCTGCGCAACAGGGGCTTTAGGGAGTAGGGCTGCAGCTCCAGAGCCCTAAGAGGATCAGAGACAGGCAAAGACAGAGGATCAAACCCACTACTTGATCTGCAACTCTCCATTCATAAACATGCGTGTGTGTGCAGTTTAGATAAAAGGACTCTTGCAGCCTCAACATGGAAAACTTAACTTATTCTCTATTCACCAACAAGTGTGAATATGTGTTTAGGCGTGCTTGCTTGGTTTCATTGCACCTTGGCTGTAGCAGGCAGGAATTGTAAGCTATTAGCTGGACTTGAGCTCACAGCATCCTGTACAAAATTTGGACTGTACCTACATATAACTTCCTGAGAGACTTTGAGCAGCAGTGTGTAGAGGCCTGGGGCTTAAAAGTGAGTGGCCGTGTGTAAAGCCTCAGACTGCGACAATCACTCCCAGGGCATTATGGACGTATTACAGAGTGAAAATCCCTTCTCCCCAGACGCCATAGCATAGTGTGCACTGCATGGAAATATATGGCTTCTGTAACCCCTTATCAGGCAGCAACTGGTTTTATTCCATTCTGTTCTAGTCTAGCCTGTTCTATGACACTTGTGTTGGTCTAGGTGATTTATGTATAGATGTAATATTGGTGTGTAAACATGGCATACTAGCAGGTGAGAGCTCTTCTTTTTATTAATTAATACCCATCCCACAGTGAGTCAACATGTTTGCTTCTGCTAGTTCAAACACAAAGACAGAAGTGGGGCGAGGGCCGGGCGCACATTGCAATGTGGGACGGCCACCGGGGAGTAAACAATGTCAATCCTGAATACTTGGTATCTTTATGAATGCAAATTAGTAGGAAAGGATGATGTGTATAGTGCATGCAGGTCATTGTGTTTATGAGAGAGACCTAAAAGCAAAACTAAGACTGACATGTGTGATGAAAAAAATAATTACAGAACTGAAATGGAAATAAAAAACTAAACATAACAAAGCAACTGAGGCTGAACTGAAACTATAATTTCTACCTCCATAAGCATCTAAAGCAAGATGAAAATGAACATGAGATCCTATTAGTCCTAGTGATTTCACCATTTTGAAACTGTTAGAACAGTAGAGCAACCTTTGGCAACCATTAACATATTGATACACACATCCAAACACTATTTTCTGTAGGTCCTGAATGTGTTCATAACAAATACTGCCAGCACACTTTATATAGGTTGAGCTACAAAAACAGCATCTAAAGCTGAAAACTATCTTTGTGAGACAGAGCAAAATGAGCCCTATAATCATAACAAAATCTAATGGACATCTCACTGAAATGAATGCATCCACAGGCCAAGCTGACGCTGGTCCTGTACCTGTTACAGTCCTGTATGCAGTCTGTGCTGTTCCCATCCTTGAGGTAGCAGGCAGCTCTGTTGGAGTGGAGGATACACAAGTCCTCTGGGCTGTCAATGCCTGCAGGGGGACAACCACACCCACACTTATCTGGTTTTCAGCAACAAGAGCCTATTCAGCTTTCATCTGAAGATAACACACAGGTCTAAAGCAATGAAATTACAACATTGCTACCAATGGCTTTGCATTCAGCATAGTAGAAATAAGAGGATTTGCTTAGTGGGTGTGATTATTTGGGTATATCTTTGCTACAGCTAATAGAGCACCTACTCCCACTACCTGATGTCTATGTTTGCCCATAGCTCATGCTTATTTGCATGTGTTTCATCTGTTACACTGACAGCTTCAAAGCTTCAGAGGTTTTTTAGAAAATGTTCAGTAAGGCAGATCATTGCACAAGGCTGTGCTGTCAGTGCCTTTGTCTTTAAGTGGCAGTCTATTAGGTTTGCTCGCAAGTCTAGTCTAATCTTTTTAAGCTGTTCTCCAGTGTTGGAAACGCAGCCATTACTCCTCCCAGCTGCTGTATTAAAAGTTGGCTGAGTGCTCTTAAAGGTCTGGTATGACATTCAGTCATACCTAAAAGCTCTATGCACCGGCACGAGTTCAGTCTATTGTCGGAAATGGCTCCTTGTGCCAAAGTACTGAGCAACTGCCTTGCATACCTAAATAAAGTTCTCTCATATTTCTGTAAAAAAAAAAAAAAAAACAACAACAAATGATTACCTCCATCTGTCCTAGCCGCTGTAAAAATGTTGTTCACCCCTCAACCCCTTTATTTTGGACAGATGCAGGAGCAGAACTGACAAGTATACTCGCTCTTGCACTCTTCTTGTCTGCACCTTTGTGCAATGAAAAGGGGAAGGGGGGGGGGCGCTGTGTATGTCTTGGAAGCAGAGCACATTCATAATTGAAATGGGATACTCTGGAGTATTGAGCCAAATGACACTCCAAATGAACTTACTGATACCCTTGATACACAGATTCTAGAAAGTGCTCTGTCGGCCTCGCTGCCACCCTCCAGCTGCTTTATTTTCAACATTTACATCTCATTCAGAAACCATAAGATTCATAGTGAAGGAAAGACTATCTCCATCTGAAAGCATGACACGCTGAAAGCATTAGATCCAGGTTATTTCTCTAACCTCGAGATCAATTTCAGAGCAGGTACAAAGTATAAAACCACATTTCCATTCAAGTTTGGCCTTGCAGCGGATTACACATTAGGATTTAATGATAAAAACAATGCATTAATAGAACAAAGGTATGCCTACATTATACATTAAGGGGAGAGGTCTGAGGATGATCTATGTTTTTACTAAACAGTTATTGTAGAGTTGTTAGTCATTGCTCCTAACATGAAACAGATACTGAAACTGAGTACTGTTCATTAGGTTATAATTCAATGATAGGGAAAACTTACTGAGTTCACAGTTCTTCCTTACCTGCATCAGCACAGCCATCAATAGCCTGGGTGTATTTCTCCAAGGCCGCCCCAAACTGTCCGTTTTTGAAAAGGTGATTGCCCTCATTTTTGAGCCGGCCCAGGTGAGGAGGAAGGGCACCGGCTGGGGCATCCAGATAGCTGGTGTCCACTGCAGGCCTGTCCTGGCTCTCCTCTTCATGGCTCTTCTCTCTCTGAGTACCGTTGGCCACCCCTTTCTGCGGAGATGTCTGGGACTGGGGCTTCTCCACGCTGCCTGCACCCCGGCCTCGCCTCCTGCTCCCCGGTGTGGCCTGCTCCCCCCCTCCTCCACTACCCGGAGGTTTCTCCTGTGCATTTCCCATGGCTGCACTCGCTCTGCAGAGTGTATCCAAACTCTCCCTCCCTCACTCTAACCCTCCCTACCTCTCCTCCTCTCCAAGCTGCAGCTAAGTCCGTCACAGGTTGGGGGATTTCTGTTGGCCACGCCCCCCCACCGGATGATGTCAGAGGTGATGTCAGTGGAGGGGGAGGTGTTGTAGCATTGCAGTGCTGCAGTAGGACACCTCTGATGGGAGATCCTTAGTTTAGACTTCAGGGCAAACGCCTATGGTGGCTTGACTGTGGAGGAACACTCGTGACTTCCTGTTTGTCAAGGCTTGATAAAAACACAAAATGTAAACCTGCTATCAAATATCAGCCAGACAGAAACTAAACTCTCCATGTGGGTTAATTTTGACATTTTGAAACATGCAGCATAGGCATTTTTTTTTTTTTTTCATTCAGACTAGGTCAGCTAGAACCAAATCTTTAGGATTACAGTAAAGCCCGTTTTTATTCTCCCAAATAAATCCACAGTATTTATAATAGTATTAAGTACTTACAGACAATAAACTGGACTGTACATATTGTTGTAATGTTACTGTAGGATTAATGCACATATTTCTACATACTGCACATACTTTTTATATTTCTAATTTCTTATTTCCTTTTTTATCTCTTATAATGTCACTTATGCTTATATATATTCTTGCGACTTTGAGCACTTGTCACTGACCCAATTTTCCCTCTGGGATCAATAAGCTATTTCTGATTCTGATTCTTAATTACTGTGGATTTACTGCAGCAAGCTCGGACTGATTCCTTGTTCAAATCGCAGTTTCAGCAGGATATTTGTCTGAACTCTCCTGTTAAGACAGTGCGTTCCTCAAATGAGACGAGAATGCTTACTGGCTAGGAAACTTTGTTCAGCTCCGTTTTGTCTTATAGACATAAGTGATCCAAACCAAGCATCTGTCACTGACTACATGGAAACTCATTTGGATTTCGAAACCATCAGTAGCATATTTAGACTCACAATATTTGATTTTCAAGTAATATTCAAAAGTTCATTTAAAACACACTGTCGCATGTATTTCAAACAAAATATAAATATATCTATAAAATATCCCTATTTGAAGAGTTTTGTTCATAGATATCATTTCAACAACATGGCACACATGCTTAAAAAAATATTGATAGCAAAATTAATCATGGTACTTCTTCATGATAATAAAAACACCTTTAGTTATTGATATTAGAGAATATTTTTATATGTTGGATCATGTTGCAGAGAGTAATTAATGACCTTGAAGTGACTTCTCACTCCTCATATAGATTTTTAAAACATATCCCCTCAATTAATCTATCAAAGTTGATAATAATTTACTTTCTGGGACAAAAAAACAGTTATGTATGGACACTAGATATGAGGGGTGAAGTGATATTCATGATGAGTCGGTTAAATACGTTCAGAGAGTGAAACGGTGGACACAAGGCAGTTCAGTGAAATGCTTCTTTATAGTAAACCATGACTTTCATCCACCACTCTTGGGTAAATATAAAAAACACCATTGAGAGCATCTGCATAAAAAATGGCAATTTCTGACACTAATTCAGCAATCTGTGGCCCGACCTGGTCCAGATCTGAGCACACAGAGTTGCAATCCTATTTATTTACATGGTAATGCACTACAAGAATAGCACATGCAAAAAAAAAAACCCAAAACAATCAGAACTGCTGCACTCGTCTTCATCTGGCATCGAAAACAACCACTGGAATAGAAGAGTCAAGGAAATGCACAGAGGATTTTCTCAATATGTATAAAAAACAACCATAAGCAACAAATGTAGCAAACATAAAATGAATTTTCATGAAAATCAATGAATATTAATCAATGAATAAAATGTTGCTTTGAATCATTAACAAAAACAGTAACACCATGACAGCTCAGGAAAGTGACATAATTGACCAAATGACACTTGGAAAAAAAATGTAATCAAAAGAGCCTGATGGCAAAACCCAATACCAGAAAAATTGAAAATATATAATAATAATATTCCATTTAAAAATCATGTGAAGCCTGTACTCCATGATAAGCTTCCACCATGACTTTCCATTACACACACACGTTTCTCTCTCAAAAATGTCAGAAGGATACATCTCTTTGTTCTCTTCTTGTACATGATTCTGTAGCCGCACTCTCTACATCGGATCGGATCACGGGCCTTGATTTCATTTTCTGTATGACATTCTGCAAGGAAAGAAGAACAGAAAATCACAGTAAGGAAAATATCCTTGTATGGAGACTGACACACACCCTAAACAATCCAACAATATGATTACTCAGTTGGGTCATTTCTGCTGATGAGTTGTTTGTGGTTGAAAACGCCCGGCATGCAATAATAAATGCAAACGCACAAAGCTGAGGAGCGGTATTGGTCAGACACCACTGCATTCTCACAACCTGAACACAAACTGTCAAAAAAACTAAATGTATGCATAAAATGACAACTTGAAGCTGGTTTGATTGTCAAGTCACATGTATGCCATTTGCATCATCTTACAAATGGCTCAAAATCTGCCTTTTCTGAAGCCCAAAACTGCTTTGACCTCATAAATTGATTACTTTAATTAGCACTATGCTCAAATCTTACTTTATTTTACCAACAGTATTTTGCTTTAATGTGTACACTACCAGCACAGAGCACAAGTTCAGTGCCAGTTCGTTTAATTGTATTTGGGAAATGGTTTTATTTTTCTGACTTTGATATCTGTCACAAGAACCAGAGGGACAAACTCAAACCTCAAGAGTTTCGACAATCATGTCTTACACTCAGAAATGTTTAGTTCAGCCTACAGCACAGCAACGCAGCGTTAGCTTTTAGCGTCACTTTACCTCCACATATGTAGATCATAGGCTGCTGCTTGGGCGGCTGTAGATCCTTCTGGGAATCCATGTTTGACTCTATAAGAAAAAGGGGAAAACTGTAAGTGTAGTGTGTGTGATATGGTCATTAAAACACAGCTAGTTTGCTAACACATCTGAGCACAAGAAGCAGCATGGAGACGGTGAGCCTCGGCCATCACTGCCGGTAAAGCTACCGCTAGCTAACCAGCCAAACAAAGTAGCCAGCAATACAAAACAATAAATGAAAAAATAAACTCAGTAAATGTTTAATATGCGTATGAATATCTGAATTTCGAGATTTCTCACCACTTTATTACAGCAAGTGTTAGCTGTTTACCTCTCTTTTCATCTCACGCCGCCTCCTGCGTGCTTACGTAGAAGCTTTGTCCACCCCGCAGCAAAACGGCTTCTGATTGGTCAAGAATCCGCTCGTACAATTCCCATGTTTAATCATTTTTGCCTTCAAACACTCAAACATATCCTGTGAATGCCCATACAACTTTGTTTTAATTCTGTGTAATAACTGTACTGTTTTATTGTACCAATTATTGTTGGATTTTTGAGTACGGTATAAAGTATAAGTATGTTAGTACATGATTTTGTTATGTGTACTCCGATCCAAAGGGGGCGCTGTGCTGCAAACGTCCATCAGCTGCATCCATCTGACGAAGACTCAGCTGGCCCACCACTTTTTGACAACAAGGACTGTGTCGACAATGTTCAAATCGTGACTATTAGCCCAAACGGTGTCAGTTTATCCTTCGTTTACCGCGTGTTTATTATTTTAAGTCGTAAACAATGGAGCCCTCTGCGCCCAAAAGGTGCGTGCACGTCCGCTTGCTCTCGAGCCTCATTTCATGCTAATAACAGGGTGAACGGCTAACGGCGACTGTATCGCTCGGCTAGCTAGCGACGGTTAGCTTAGCCAGTTTCTCCCAAACTTTCCAGCTTAATTCACCTCGGTGTCCATTTTTAGGTCATTTTTTGTCGAGTTGACAAGCCACTTCTCTAATAGCTTGTATAATTATTTCGTTTTCGGGTGATGTTAGCACAGCCGTTTCTGTAACGGGTAGCCCTTTCAGTTTTAAGTTAGTAACGTCAACAAGGACGTTAGCCACAGTTCAACTATGAATTGATACAGTGTCGAATGTCGGTTTTGCGGGTGTTTGAATTAAAAGTAAGACAGTCCATTCGTAAAAAAAAGTTGCTTAGTAATAGTTTCATTCAGTTTTCTCCTGCCATGTGTCGTAGAGAGCCATGTGGACGCCGGGACATTTCTTGCCAGCCGAGCCGCACACTGAGAAAAAACACCGCCTTAGTGTTTGATAGGAATAAATAGCTTTATGATAAAGCCTTTATCACATAGCAGCAAGCCACTTATTCAAGTTATAATGGTCGAATTGGTTTTACTATATCTCAACATCTTTATTTTGTTGTCCTTTAAGTAAAGTACTCCTAACACATCATAAGTTTTTATGTGGGCTTGTTCTTGCTTAACGATTTTTCCATTTTTTCCCCGTTTGTTTGTATTCACTTAACACTTTAAACTGTGTTTTTATACTGACATTCATTTGGATCTCTTTGCTTTCCTGTATAGCAAGCTGAAAAAGCTGAGTGAAGACAGTCTGACCAAACAGCCAGAGGAAGTGTTTGATGTTTTAGAGAAGCTTGGTGAAGGGTAAGAAGGTTTTCTTGATGTCTAATTTCACTGCATTATCAGCACTAAACTAGCCTAACTGCATACCCCTAGTGACAATTGATTAACCCACATTTCCACAATGGATTACTTTATTTGTCTGGCATTGACTGGAAAAATCTCTAGTCCATTAGGGGATAACACACATAGTAGTTAGTACTTTCAAAGATGCACCTTTTTCAGTTGTTAGAGGCAAAATTTGTTAAGAAATATGCTATTAAATGTTCATTGGACATAATTTGTGTGTTAAATTGTTATTTTGTGTTTAGTTCCTATGGCAGCGTGTTCAAGGCCATTCATAAGGAGTCCGGCCAGGTTGTGGCCATCAAGCAGGTCCCCGTGGAGTCCGACCTGCAGGAGATCATCAAGGAGATTTCCATCATGCAGCAGTGTGACAGGTTGGAAGGGAATATATCATAACATAAACAATTTCCCCCACTGCTAGTAGAAAAAAATTTAATTAAAAAAAAAAAAAAAAAAAAAGTATGGCCCAATCATCCAGAGTGCGTTTTTGATATAAGCATCAAAATATGGAAGTAGCTCCAACCTTATAAGGGATAATGGAACTTGACTCCAAACTTTACCCTGCCCCCACAGCTACCAAACACATTGATGGCAAGGACTAGAACAGAAAAGATTTTGCTTTTGATACACTTGAATTCTAGTCTGACCAAGTCCTAAAAAGTTGTAGCCAGCTAGCCAGTTGCTGCATAAACAAAAACATCCAGTGTGGACCTAAACAGGTTTAGAATTGCTTCTCTACACTAGATAGTTTTAGATTAGAAAGGTATTATGAGCTACATTGGCCCCTAGTGCTGTGACCTGCCTCCGCTTGACCTATGGGGTGATTTTCTCACTTCTGCTATTTTGGTGCTTAACGGAACTTTGTCTTGTGTTTTGATGCCCATTTTGTTTGTGTGTCATTTCCTCCAAGTCCTTATGTGGTGAAGTACTATGGCAGTTACTTCAAGAACACAGACTTGTGGATTGTCATGGAATATTGTGGGGCCGGCTCTGTCTCCGACATCATCAGACTACGCAACAAGACGGTGGGTGTTTCACACTGACTAGTTATAGCTCCTTATGACCGCAGTAGTGGTTTACTAACGGACAAAGTCTATATTCTCTCTGTATTTTGCTGAAAGCACATATCCTACGCTGATATCCTTACCAAACATTTAGTTTTGCAGTTTAGTTTTAAAGTCACACACTTCTTTTCTGAGGTCTGGAGACCTGTTGACCAATATGTTGGGATTTGCTGTTTTGTGGCTTTGGTGGTGATACAGTTCCCTGTTCACTGGCATTTCTCAGTTGCCCGGTGTTTGAGTAAAAAATGTCATCAATGCTGAGAAGATTTCTTTAGTGTACATACATAAGAATAAAAACTGAGAAGATAGAAGGACACATTGATTTTAAAAAAAGAAATCTCCCTAGTTTTAAGAGTTGACAGAGAAACAAAGGCCTTACTACCCATTATATAGAGAATCAATCCTGCATTTAATTCATTCTCACATCTCAATTATCTCCTGTTTTTTGTCTTTCCTGCTGCCCTCAGCTGACAGAGGATGAGATTGCCACCATCCTGAAGTCGACGCTGAAGGGTCTGGAGTACCTCCACTTCATGAGGAAGATCCACAGGGACATCAAGGCAGGAAACATCCTGCTCAACACAGAAGGACATGCAAAACTGGCAGACTTTGGAGTTGCTGGACAACTAACGGTAATGTTATATACTGTTATTCATAATGAGGTGTTGGGGTTTAAAGGCATCAAAGCATATGGAAGTTATGGCTTTCAGTATTGTCTAATTTTTAATTCCACATCAGTAAGTGGAATACTATTTATTCTTAGGATTGGTTACGCCATGCACTATAATGATGAGTTAAAAACTTGTAGTAAGAGACACTTTATATTTGCAGTGACTGCATGATGGCATTTGGGTTTTTCTTTCTTTCTGAAGGACACTATGGCAAAGAGAAACACTGTGATTGGGACTCCCTTCTGGATGGCCCCGGAGGTGATCCAGGAGATTGGGTACAACTGCGTGGCTGACATCTGGTCTCTGGGCATCACATCCATAGAGATGGCAGAGGGCAAGCCCCCCTATGCAGACATCCACCCCATGAGGGTAAGTCTGAATTGGGCAGGGCTGGTTGAAGAAGGGGATGATTGTTAACTGTAACAGTCAGAGCCCAGCCACCATAGTCCAGGGTGGTTTGGGGTAGAGTGCCAAGAAAACAAACATGTGACAATAAATCTCTCTTGGCTTTTCTCTCTCTCTCTCTCTCTCTCTCTCTCTCTCTCTCTCTCTCTCTCTTTTCTCTCACTCCATCTTACACTTTTTGTTTTTTCTCTGTTCCACCAGGCTATCTTCATGATTCCCACCAACCCTCCTCCAACATTCAGGAAGCCAGAGCTTTGGACAGATGACTTCACAGACTTTGTCAAGAAGTGTCTGGTCAAGAATCCAGAGCAGAGAGCCACTGCCACACAGCTGCTGCAGGTCGGTGGAGAGACACACACATGCCTGGACATAAATGTGCAGACACGGGAATGAAAATGCATGCTTTGTTGTACACAGTGGTAAACAAAGACTGATGTAGAAACATGTTAATGGAGGCACCTATAGTCACAGCATATAGCATATTATATGGATACTGTATGCTTTTATAAGTGGCCACTTTTCTGAGAAGTGCAGTGTTGGTCATCCTTTTTTTGAGTTGTTTTGGATGATTCAGATTGTCAGTGTCAAACTGATGACACATTAAGGAAGAGCATATGTTTTTTTGCCAGAACATTCTGGAAGCAGAAGGACAAATAAATCATAAAAAAAAAAATCGTTTAGCATTTAGTGCACATTGCTAAATCATTTGAAATAAAAAGCAACAGCTAATGACAAGTGTAAGAGTAAAGCGTCCAGACAAGAGGTATGACAAATTTTCAGACTAAAATATTACTGTAACATGTTACATTTCATTTAATTCCTTTGTTCCTTAACTGTAACCCTGATAAAACATAGTCCACATATCTTATTTTCTGCTGTGAATGTCCAGCACCCCTTCATCAGCCAGGCCAAGCCAGTTACAATCTTGAGGGACCTGATAACTGAAGCCATGGAGATGAAGGCCAAGAGGCAGCAGGAACAGCAGAGGGAGCTGGAGGAGGAGGACGATAACTCGGTACGTACACCAGGATGTTACCAGCAAGGCTCCTGTAATCATGCAAACCTGGGCAAGTAGTATTATGATATTATAACATTAAGCTTGTACATATGGCTACCATTTGAACGAATGGTAACCCACTGGAAAAAAAGTTGTTGATTTCACCTAAGTGGTGTGTTGTCATGTTAATTTATTGTGTAAATAATTTAAGCAGCCAGTAATATGAGGATTAGTGTGTCTCTATGTTGGTGAAACTGGAGACACGACACAGCTGAAGAAGTAACTCAGTTTCAATAGACACCAATTATGTACTCTTTGTTGAAGAGGACAAGCAAAGTAGTACTGAAACACAAACTCCCAATTACATTTACTCAGATCAAAACATTCATGAATTTTAATAACTTAATGTAATTCTTACTTTCTCAAAGATATTGTGATATTTGATTTTTTACGTATCACATAACCCTCATCTCACTTTAGTTTCATGAAAGCTTGGGGAGTTTATTTGCAGTCTTTTGTTTCAGCGATGTTGTAGTAGGGATTAAGGGTCACATCTTCAAAATCTTTTTTTTTTCCTTTTTTTCTTTTTTTAAGTATACTCATACTTTCAGTTTTGAGAATTTGAAAAACTGAACAGCTTTAAAAATCCCACCTAGTTTACCCATACTAAAATTGCAAGTACTGTAATGCACTTTTTGTTGAAAGGACCCAACAGATTTCATATGTCTGTACTGTAGGAGGAGGAGACGGAGGTGGACTCTCACACCATGGTGAAGTCAGGCTCGGAGGGCGCTGGGACAATGCGAGCTACCAGCACTATGAGTGACGGGGCACAGACTATGATCGAACATGGCAGCACCATGTTGGAGTCAGATCTCGGCACCATGGTCATCAACAGTGATGAGGAAGATGAGGAGGAAGACCAGGGATCCATGAGGAGTGAGCACAGATTATAATGTCATCATCTTCCAAAAATGTTTTTCCATCAATTTGAGATCATCACTGGGTTTCTAACACTGTGGCATGTGTCTGGCCTCTGTGAGATCACTTTGTGATCAAAGTGTGTCCCTCTATAAATTTAACAAGCTTTGCTTCTACTCCTCCACAGGACATGCCACCCCCCAGCAGCCTTTGCGCCCATCCTTCATGGACTACTTTGACAAGCAAGACTCTAACAAAGCAGCCCAGCAGCAGGAGAATTACAACCACAACCAGCCTCAGGAGCAGCCCGGCTACCACATCCAGGCCAAGAATGTTTTCCCTGACAACTGGAAGGTGCCACAGGATGGAGACTTTGACTTTGTGAGTAGCATCTTGCAAGAGCTTGTAGTGGTATCATACTTATTGGAGTATTTTTTGCAAAAATAATTTGGACTAAATTTATATAGACCAGCACTTTTCTGAAAAATGCAAAATTGATCATAGGCATGTGTATGCTGCTCTTTCAGTGCTAGTACAACTGTTTAGGAAAGCCATTTGTCGTAAATTTTAGTTGCATTTTCATAGTGTGTGACACAGCACTCTATATTTTCAGAGTACAGTTTAATTTTTTTTTCTTGTGCCATTTAAGGCCAAGCAGGTGTGTAGTTTGTGTGTCATGAGTGAGTAATCCCTTTTCCACTGTTTTGTGCATTTGTGCTTGTATTCATGTCCTGTCTCCCAGTTGAAGAACCTGGACTTTGAGGAGCTGCAGATGCGCCTTACTGCTTTGGACCCCATGATGGAGCGAGAAATTGAGGAGCTCAGGCAGCGCTACACTGCCAAGAGGCAGCCCATTCTGGATGCCATGGATGCCAAGAAGCGACGACAGCAGAACTTCTGAGTGCCCTCTCCCTTTGCCTGGGTTGCCCAAAACCACCTGTTAAGCATTAACTGATCTGTGTCTCACTGACTCAGAGGAACTTAGATGACCTTATTACTCTTTTTGGAAGCCCAATGCTGTTCTGACCCGGTACTGACTGACTGCTGACTTCTGACTGCAAAGGAGGAAACAACATTTGGCCTTTATAGTGGCCCATGGTGGTGGATCCATTTTAGCTCCTGTATGAAATCCATGCTCACAGACTTTGACAAACCTATTTTTCCATTCTGATCCATCTTTGGACTGGTTAAGAGCCACCCCAGTCTGTTTGCTCTCATTTCTACAGTTACTGTGAAGTTATTTTCCCATGACCCTCAAGACCTCAGCCAACAAGAGGACCAAGCCTTGGCCATCATTCATCTAAAAGTCATAAAATGCACTTCCTCTTCCCTAGTGAAATAACTCTTCATAACATGCTGACAACTTTCTGGAAACCATCGTTAACAGTGAGGAAGGATATCCACCAAGACACTCAGGCCAACATTCCTTCTATCTTTTTGCAGCAGCAGGGGCATGCAGCAGCGTGGTCAATGACCAGCGGTCTCTCTTCCATGAACTTTTCACTTTTGATGTAAGTATAGTTCATAACCAAGTTTGGAAATGCCTGCAACAAAAGCTGTGGAGGTTCGTCCATGACCAAAGACAATCAAGATGATGACAATTAAGTTGAGAATGCCTTAAAAATTTTGAAACCTGGTTTTCAAAAAAAAAAAAAAAAGAAACAAAAAAAGCAATGTAATAAACCCAAGTAGTTGACTGGTTAAGCCGGTTTCCTCGTTTGGAATAAGTGGATTGTGGAAGCGGTAATGTTTGTCAAAATGGACTGAAATAGCTAAAATTGTGAATGGCAAAGATGCATGTCTTCAATCATTTGTGGACCATAAAAATTTGAATTTATATTCATTAGTCTTTTCTCATTTATTTAAATGTGTTTTATTTTTACTTTCTTATTCACGTAAGAAGTTCTGAACTTCATCATGCATCCAGCGCACCAGTGTTGTTGGCAGTCTCCAAGTATTATAGTGCCTCATAACGTCCCTGTTTTCTCTCCCTCTCTGAGCACACACTCATTCAGTGCCCGCTGATACACTTTAAGTCATTGCCTAGGCAAGTTGATCCACTGTTAAAAATACAGAGCAGAAATTCATTACTCTGATACTCTAATTTCCATAATCCAGAATTATTGCAGAGATTGTATTTTAGTTTTAACTGCTGGAAAAATTTGCAACAATTATATTTTCTCTAAATTCCTTAAGGAATGGTTGCAAACTATAATAGACAAAGATTAAATACTTAAGATTCAGATAAGACTTTCGTATTTGGGTTCAGAAGGGAGTTTTGGCCAGGGAATCTTAACCAAACCTAGAGGCATCTGACATGTAAACAGGGTTCCCACTCTTAAGGAAGTCAGTTTCCAGGATTTTTCAAAAACACATTTAATGACCTTTGTACAAGTTAGCCATTACTCATAGAAAGTTGTCTTAGAATGATATAAGATGGACAAAGTGGCCAAATTCTCAGATTACACGTTGTATAACATGTTTATGTATAGTAACAAGTTTACACACCAGCAGTGCGCAAATGTGTTGACAACATGCAAACAGTGAGTCTTTTATGCAAAAGCGGCATCTTGTTCAAAGTGTCTGTTTTGTGTTTTTGGCCTGTTTGGACTTACACATGTGATACTTCAGAACAACAAAAGATGACCGCTGGGTATGACTGGGCACTGAAAATTTATAGTGTGAGCTCAGGAAATCTTTAATATGATCAGCTGAACTTGGACCCTGGAAAACTAGCGTATAAATTTAAAGGTTTTCCAGATTTTCCAGGAAGCGTGGGAACCCTGTAAGGACCAGTTCAGGGCCTGAATGGTACCGTAAAATAGTTTGCTTCAGGACAAACACATTCTTCTGACCAGAGATTTAGATAATAAACTAAAGATAATGACTATTATACTTGGGTAGAACGGAGCTGACCTCAACACACCTGAACAAAACCTCTTTGTTGTTCACCTACATGTTTCAGCAAACTATTTCTGCCCATGTTGTTTATTTCTCTACACCAGAAATGGCCAATAGTTTCCTGATGTTGAGGTGTGACGTTATTGATGAAGGAAATGGCTCAAGGTGCCTGACACACGACACATGTTCATGCTCAGTGCTTCATGTTTGTTGGACATGAGCTACATTTTGACAGCTAAGAAATGTTTATTTTCCTGATGCTATCCAGATCAGTGATTTATTGTGTGGTGTGACATCGTCCTCTTCAGTTTCGGGCATAAAGGCTGACACATTCTTATCATTCCCATCTATTCGCAGAAGATATTATAGTTCCTAAAACCGTATTTGCCTAATAGTAGCAAACTAGTGACATGTTGAGTCTCTTTGTGAAGGAAACTGCCCATCATGGCTGAAATTTTGTTTGGCTGTTGAAGAAGGCTATGAGTTATGTGTGCTAATAACGACACATTCAGCAAATTATGACTGTCTATATTACTATATTCATGTATGCCTGCAGTAAAGGGTCATGTCCATTTGCCTGTAGGTTGCTGTTACATTCATACTATTATCTCCAGTTTTGACCTAAACATATTACTTAAATGGTAAATGAATAAATAAATGATCTTTTAAATGGAACTGTTACACAAGCAGCGCTTGTCTGATCAATAATGTGGCCAAAATAATTCATAATATTTTCAGCACCTGAATCCAGATTTTAATTCACTGTCTTGGATGCTGCATTATGTTTTATTTTTTGTTTTTGATAAGTATTTTCAAACTTTTTTTTTTTTTTGCTTTGCTGGAAATGTTGTATTCAACCCAACAGGACCAGGTCGACCAACGCTTTCACAGAAATCATTAATATGCTCTTTATGACTTAACCTTGTGATTTATTAATGCATTTCACTTCATATTTAAATCTGTAATGCATTGTCAACTTTTTTTAAAGTCACTTATTTATTAAACGTTTTTTAAAACTTGTTTGCTGTTTTTATTTTTATTTTTGTGACACTGGTTTAAATATGGTAGCTAATTTGGCTGTTGATATTTTTGCCCTTTGTCAGATATATGGTTTGATTTCTGCTTGTTTTAGACTATGCATGTTTATAGTCATGTTTGCTGTGTAGTGGAATGATACTGTATTAGCTGCACAGGTAAGAGGCCTGTCAATTTGGAAGGTGGCTTTTCACAAACACTGTTTGCTCTGTACAGTAAATTGTCCATTTAAAAAAAAAAAATCACATTGACAAGTATCTGCCATATTCAGTATAATGATCTGGATAATCTTTTTGTATGATTTTATTTCTTATATGTCACGATTGTTTCCACTATATGTACATGTACTGAGTGAGAGTGAAGAATGGAATGTAACCATATGTTTTAAAACTCTAATTTATTATCATTTGTTTGTTATACTTTATAAAGGTTGGAAAAACTGCAAGTAATAAAGATTCCTTATAGGCGATCGCAGCCGTAATCGGATGCTTATATCTTATCTTTGACATAAAAACAGAGGGCATGTGTTCAGAGGCCCAAGTCAAAGCACCTGTCGCTACCGTAAATGCCCCAATACTGACGCATCTATTTTTTTAGTCTGCATGCTCCTTGTGCGCTATAACAAGGACATACACTATTGTTGAACATCGATTGCTGATTCCACTTTTTAATACTAGTTTGTGAAAAAATATTATCTCCCTTGCTAAAATAAATAAATTCCGACTCGTCCCTAAAAATTAATATGCTCCCATTGACCAACAGTACGGTCACTGCCTGTCTCTTTTCAAGAAGTTGCACAAGATTCACCCTCCTCTCATTCACAGCTACTCCAGTGTGCAGAGAGACAAAACATTAGGGAAACATGTCTGCACTTAGTAGGAAGACCATCAACACAGCTTCAGCCCCGGCTGCTATTGGACCTTATAGGTAAGAAAACCAAATCTCAGTTTTTATTCTATTTATAGCGACACGTGGTGCCCTTATAATCAGCGTGCATCTGAATGAATGAGTGTCGGACCGTAGTCAAATATTTGACCAGAGGCAGGTCATAGTACAAGGTTGACTTACCTGGCTGAGCCCGTGAAGCCTCGGTAAACCAGTGAGAAACTGTAAGGGTCAAAGGTTTTCTGTGGCAGCGGTGCAGGGTGGAAGTCTCTCTGACAGCAGACAGCAGACCTGCGATGGCAACGATTCGCCGACAAATTCCTTATACACCAAAAGCCCCGATCAGACAGGGCATCTACAGGTAGGCATGTCATTTCTGTGGGAAAAAAATCTGCCTGCTTCACGTTGGCATTACCCGGCTGCCAAGAGAAAGGGGGCAATTAACTTAAATCCTAATTTCTCGGTTGCTTGAATTTAAATCCTACCTATTATGCATAAGAAAAGTTTTTTTTTCTTTCATTTTTTCCCCCTCTACTTAAATTAATTGCTCTCATTCGTCATCATTCATAGGGCTACTACAGAAAACGAGGGGTGTTCCTGCTCCGGCCAATAGGCTGCCAGTAGGTGGAGTTAGTTTGGTAGTTTGGAAGAGAAAGCAGGCAAACTGCAAATAGAAACTGCAGGCCCCCCATTCATTTTAGAATAATGAACAAGTTTGCTCTTACATCACACTTTACACTGTTTTCATCCCACTCTGTAAGTGTTCTCCTCACATGTATGTAAATGTACAATACATCTAACATTGTGTGTGTGTGTGTGTGTGTGTGTGTGTGTGTGTGTGTGTCCAGTCAGGCGGTGGTTGCGGACAGGACCATGTACATCTCTGGTCAGCTGGGGCTGGATGTCGCCTCCGGTCAGCTGGTGGGCGGAGGGGTGCAGGCCCAGGCCAGACAGGTGAGAATCAGAGGGATTCAGGTATAAACTGACCTGAACTTGATCAAGTACCACTTGACCTCACAGCGTAGACTTTTAATTGTAAGTATATGTTTTTGATGAAGTTTTAATTTAGACTTAATTTCTCAACTTTGGATAGCTGTCTGAAAAAGTCACTCAATGCCACTGGTTCGATTTAATTTAATGTAAAGGTCTTATGGTAACAGAAAGGTTTGAGAGGTGATTTTTAAAAATGATACTGTCTTTTACAAATGAACCTGCCTGAGCTGTGAATAAGTGATTGATAGATGGCTGACATGATGTCATCCCTCGCTCCATCTCTTCCCCCAGGCGCTCGTCAATATGGGGGAGATCCTGAAAGCTGCAGGTTGTGACTTCAGCAATGGTGAGATCTCATTATCATGCCAGTGTTATAGTTCAGCTGCTGCTCACACTTCTAATGTGCTTTAAATATCTTCTCTTTTCTGTCTCAGTGGTGAAGACCACCGTGCTGCTGGCAGATATCAATGACTTTAACAGTGTCAACGACGTCTACAAGACATGTAAGTATTTTTATTTTTATTTTTTTCTGTTTGATGAAACAGCATTGTAATGGAGAATGTGAGTGTCCACAAGGGGGCACTCTTTCCCCATATGATTCAACACCCAATGGATCACAACACTATCCAAACTCTTGTCAGTCATACAACAGCCTGCTAGATTCACCGGCATAACTACATAAATTACAGATAAGAATAATTATTGTGCTCTCGTCACATGACACCAGCTAAAACAGTTCATGTGTTTGCTGCGTGACTGCAGGGTTCAGGGCTCGTCTCATCCAACCTGTCGATGAAGTGCAGCTCCTCGTCACCACATCTTTCTCTGTGCAGGACATTATGATCACCGCAAAGCTATGATTGGGGACTAGGGAAACTGGCCTTCAAATTAAAAGTCTTGTCTCAAGCCCCATGACATTCGGTGCATTTGCCCCCGTTGCCAAGTCAATGGTGAACCCCACTTCTCATATTGCACTGTAACATATTTGAGAAAATAACTGCTGACAAGGTCATATGATCATCTCCTCCACCTTAAAGACATGTGCAGTCAGCTGTTCCCCGCTCCATATGAACACAAGCCCCCACCGCTCTGTCGGCGTTTCCTGTTCGATCACAACGGAGAGGTGTAATGGAAGCTGCGGTGCCCACACAGCTGTAAGCGGACACCTCCATGTAGGCACACAGATGTAACCCAACCCGGCTCTGCCAAACCTGCGACAGAGCCGTGGCTCAGCTGCAGGTCAGGGCTGCAACCCTGCAACCCCCCCACCCCGACCCACCCCCACACCCTCAGCAGGGAACTCTCTCTGACCCTGGTTAGGGGGGCTAGAGGACATGTTTCCCCTCTGAACCAAGGTCATATGTGTTTTCATCACTAATAATGGAGGGGGGACTCTCACCTTGCTGAATGGGAAATTAACCAGCCAATTGTGATGATAATAATAATAATAAACAAAATGCTAGGAACTCCATTTCCATTTGCTTTTATATTTTTTTAAAAAGTACTTATCTTTAAAGGAACCCTGTTGACTGTGTGGTTAATTTTTTTGTAAGCCCCCCCCTGTCAAAGCAAGTGCTATACCCAACCCCTTTTAATGGATAATACTGCACAATTACAGTACTCAGGTGTAATTTGTAGATCTCAGAGTCCAGTTTATATTTACTATACAAGCTCTAGCTTTGTTAATGCCACTGTGTTTGGGGGATTGTTTGCCACATCGCTGCCATTAGCAGCTAAGATGCTTGCATTGGAGGTCTTTTGCCGGGCTTCTAAGGTCATTGAAGTGTAATGTATGTGTTTTTCCTTTTTAGTTTTCAGCGGAAACTTCCCCGCCAGAGCTGCTTACCAAGTTGCTGCTCTCCCCAGAGTAAGTAAAAAAAACAACTTTATTGTACGCCACTGCCCTAGATACAGTACATGTTGCTCATAAATACACAGGAAGGTAGAAAAACTAATATGATACACATACACCCATCTGAGCCATGTATCTTCCCATCATCATCAAACCAAACTTGAACTTCCAGTGAATGTCTGTCACAGTGTTAGCCATGTTGACTTCTGGATTTGTAGCTGTTTCTGATGTCAGTGTAAAATGGTGTGAATTAATAACAATTTATTGCTGACAGGCATATAGAAAGACTAACCAAAGGCTAACCAGTTGGCTGTAAACCATAAAATGCCCTTTGACGTAATCGCCTCGTCTGTGTCTCCGTCTCTCTCTAGGGTGGACTGGTGGAAATCGAGGCCGTTGCCGTGCTCGGCCCCCTCTCAGACTCCTGACTGGCCGACCCCCTCACACACAAGCTGTAGTCTAACCATCACGTGACTTTATAGCTCCACCATGGAAACAAGTTTACACATGAAAGACCAAACTTGGATCTTGGTGATTTAATGTTTCCTTCTCGGTGGAACGAGGAACAAACTTCTTTGTCCACTGGTCCCTATCCTTTTCTCTCTCCACATTCATGTTTAGAACAGGAAAATCAATGATTACCAGTGACCATTAGAGTAAAACCAGTTAATAACAAGCATTTAGATTGCGCTGATTTCCCACAGCACTTAACAGGTAAACCTGAGGATGGGAGGTTGTAGCAATATTAAGGTCCAGCATTCCTCGGCTAAAGCGGCCAGATATCATGTCATATAAACTTCCTGTTTTTACGTCTTTGTTTGGTAACTCATCTCCTTCTTGGGCCAGAACAAAGCTTACATCATTATTCAATAAATGCAGTAAAAGCTCAAATCCAAGTTGTTTTTCTTTTATAAATGCCACATCCATAAAATATAATTAGACATTTACCAAAAAAAGCATTTAGATGTAGTTTCATTTATTACACCATATCACGGCTCTAACTATTTTTTCCCTAGAGAGAAATGACACATTGGAGACAAAAAACGTGCTCTCGCGTCTTTACTCTGACATCGTGTGTGCTCATGTGAAATTTATACTGCTAATCAGCATCAATTGGACAAACCTTACATCCTTGGCCTTCTTACAAACATGGTCCAAAAAAAAAAAAAATCAAAGCCAACTACCCAAACAGAATGCCGTTTTAAGATCAAATGTATTTTGGCTTTGCTCTTCTTATAACTGTAATTTCGTAGAAAAGTAGAGAATTGGTTCATGGATTCAAGCAAGATTCCTGATTCATGATGAGAAATATATCATGATAACTGAATTTCTATACAGGGAATAAATATGAATGAAACTTTTTTTTTTTTTTAAATCACCAGAGTAATTCTCAAATGATTATATCCTCTTAAAATAAACACACCCACTAAGTGCTCTGGAAGTTTCTCTATATACAAGCAGAAATTGCAGCCGGACACAATCGTGAGGAGGAGAAGGCACGGTGATGACTGAGGGACCCTGACTGAAAGTAGCTGTCACAAGGTCTGCATCTTGGCAACGAGGCGATGTCTTTCTCACCAACACTCTCGTACACACACATACGCAACATGCACACACACACACACACACACACAGACAGACAAGGTAGGACACTTGCGCAGATGTTCAGCCATCCACATTAGCTGCACCTCACTCACTGGGAGCTGAAAGCACAAAGGTGGAAATGTCTCAGTAACGTTTTGATGCTGACATATTGATGTGACAGTGTGTGGCTTTATATGTGAACTTGAAACTATACAGCCCTGCTCACCGGGTGTCTCTTCTGTTTTGGGCTCTGGTTGGGGACCCGTGGCTTCAGCACTTCCTGTTTCCGAAAGGGAGAGAGAGAGATTTGTTCATGTGAATACCAAACACATTTAAACTCTGATTTCCCTTTTAATTTCCCCTGAAGTTGCTTCAAAGTTAGAAAAGACAGTTTTTCTACATTGCACAATAATGCTACATTCATATTCTGTATTTTCCATTTGCAAGGTTTCACAAAAGCAGTAATAATACAAATATAAATTTTTATATGTCTTGTGCTTGTTTATACGCATTTCCCTGTAATTTAGAAGCACATGGGTTGTATCTTTGGAAACTTTGGGGTCTCAGCTAGAAGTTAAAATAAAGTTCTGTAGGTTTGAACAAAGCTCAACTGTGCAGCATGCATTTGTAAGGATGCACTCACGGATGGGAGAAATGAAAAAGGTTAAGACCAGCCAGTACAACACATTTAGAGTGAGCCAGTACTTGAAAAAAAAAATCAAGGTAATAACATCAGATATGGCATTTTGAAGGAATTATGTAGCCTGGATCATGATTTAATCTGTGTTTGTGAAACCATGGCAATAATACACAAAGGAAAAACGCATTTATCACTTCGATCCAGTGGCATCCACGTGTGTTGCTGCATTGCCTCATAGTTTCCACAGGAATCTCTCAAAGACTTGGAGCCTTTTTTCTCCCCACTAAGCCAATTCTACCCCAAGAACCACCTGATTCAAAAGTGGAAGAGCTGCCATGTCCGCTGCGCTAATGCGACACACGATCCTGTTTCTTCATTGGCTGTGAAAAGGAGGCAGGGAGGCTCGGTGGCTCAGCGGCCCTGACATCATTCGTCACTGGCAGCCCTGTGTGTGTTGGCATGCTCTAGTTTCTCTGTGGACTCAGATTGCACCTTAATGACACCAGGCCGACAACAAAGTGCTGGCAGGACTGACCCTGTACCGGGACTGTGGTCAAATTGAAGACCAGAGGGGGGTCGAGATCAAGTGAGGACCAAGATCAAAGAGAGATAAATCTTATCAAGACCACAGTTTTAAATTAAGGGAAATGCGGCATATTTTACAGCTACACCAGACTGGATGATGGTTTTCTACACTGGGGAAAATATGGATACACTAGTGTCATTTTTTTATGTGCCAAATATAAAAGTCACTCTATAATCTTCATACTGATTGCAATAATTCATACTGCTGTTGTTGTTAAGTGTACTGCTAAGCCATTTTTAAAACCAGATTTAAACAACAGCACACCATGCTGAAACTGTTGGATACAACTCCAACATATGAAATGATTTCCACAAACCCAGTCCTGAGATAAAAAGCAGAAAAGTTTCAAATGACAGTAAAAAAAAAAAAAGTCCCTACAGCAGTGGACTCTGGTGTAGGAACTGTGCCTACACAGCATGGCTCTTTGCTTGTGAAGGGAGAGCTGAAACACAGCTTCACATCCATGTCGAAACTGGAAGCTATGAGTAAACCATGACAATAGATTTTTAATTTTAATTTATTATTTAAATAAATTTTATTTAATTTTTGTGGAACTACTTGATGATTATCCAAGGATGCAAAATAAATTCCCTATCGCTTAGTGGGTTGATTATATTCACAGTTTCTAAGCTCAACTGTTTCCTTCCTGCTTTTATATACATGACCCTACATGACCGGGTCAAAGATTTTGCATGAGACAAACAGGATAATAAAGACTTAACATCAGGAGTGTGTGGCCTGCTGGTCATTTGCATCATGAGGCAGTAAGTGAATTGATAGCAGTGGATGTAATGCTGTCCTGTGTAAAGTCGCTCTCTGTATGCCAGGTGCAGCCCTGCACTTTTCCCCTGAACTGCTGTGGTAGCTTTTACAGCACAAATTGTTAAATTTCACACACTGTTATTAAGAATTAGCCTGCTCCTCTGAGACACACAGTCTGTCACCAGAGGGCCAGGAACATTGCCGTATGCCACAGTATGAGCACTTTCATTTAAAATATCTTACTAGTATCCTGAGCACATTTAGTGTGGGTGGCTGAAGTGGCAATGAGGCTCACCAAGCTTTACTAGACTGGTTTACATTCAGCATTGCACCTCATCCTATTGTTCTCTTGCTCTCTCAATCCATCATTATGTGTGTTATCATATATGCAGCCTATCAGCTGTAAGTCATGTTTGACCTTTGCTGATGGCTTTCCCATACTAGGAGTTGAGCCCAGGCCAACCGGTTGGAAAGCATGAAACCTAATTGCCAAGGCATATCACATTCACTTCACCTCTTCACTTCACAAGCACACATTCTGAAACAGTAAATCAAAAATGAAAAATGATATCTTACACTACATTCAGCATGCTTTTCCTCCACCTGGCCAGCTAAGATCCTTATACTACCAGCATACCAAGAGGAGGAGATGAGAAACCGTATTATAAACAGTTTTTCAATGTCTAGATTACAATGAGAGGCAAAAAAAACGTGAGTCCAAACAAGCATGAAATTAGGCATACTGTCACACTCTTGACAGTTTAAGATTTTTAAGTGTTGTTTAATCACTGATCCTCATGAGATGTCTTGGTGCTAACTAAAGTAATTGGCCATGACATCTAAAAACACACGTCGGTGTCTCCGCCAGTGTGTTCATTAAAAGCCTAAGTAATGTCTGTGTGTTGGATACCACCTGGTAACAGTCATTGTAAAGGGACTGGGAAGGGTCTGGGGAAAGGGACGTTATTCACCTGGGCACCATGGCTGCCCTTGTTCACTGGGTCATGATGCAGAAGGTGGAGCGCTGCTCAGGTTACTGCTGGTCAACACAATCATTTGTACATTGTGTCCTTATGGAAGTTCCCTTTTCCCTGGTAGAGGCACGCTAACACAAAAACTGAGCGTTGTTTTCTACCTATTGTGGCCAGGGCAGGTTCACAGGCATGGATTGTGATGTGACAAGAAAACTCCTCTAAGCCTAAGCTGCTTTTAACCCTTTAATCCCTAAAACATATGGAATCTCATATACTTCAAAATGTTTTCCATTAGAATAAACAGTTGGGCCAGAGGCGGTGATGCAACTTGTCAACAAAGGTTTGATAAAGGCAGATTGACTTCTCCCTCCCCTACACACACATACACACATATACAAGTGTGTAATTCCATCCTTATCAACTTTGTTAAGTGATAAGGATAGAATTAGAAGTCAGTGAGTCTGATACATATAACTAAACCATCACACAGTTCAGTGTTAGGAGATGGAGCATCGAAATATGTCATTTGCATAGGATACAGCAGAAGATGAATAATGATGAAAGTCTGATGAAAGATCATTCATTTTCTACTCAGTATGATAAGGATTAAAGGGCCACTGCATCTAAAGTACATTCATCTTCAGTCCATAGTTTACTAAAGTGATCTTAAAACAGTTCTCTCCAGGATGTAAACTGTGTCTCTGACCTGCCACAACACCATCTCACACTCACCTTGATCAGGAGCTGCAGGTGCAGGCTCTGAGGAGCTGGCAGCAGCGTCTGCTGCCGCCGGAGGAGCTTCCTCTGGTGCAGCGGCTGCCTCCGGTGCTGCGGCTGCCTCTGGTGCTGCAGCTGCCTCTGCAGGCTTACTGGCTGCATCAGGCTGCGCCTCCTCTGCTGCCGGTGGAGCTGCGGAGGTGCTCTCTGCAGACTTGGCAGCTATGGCCACTTCTTCAGCGGGCTTAGCAGCCCCTTCTGCAGGGGTCTGGTCAGGAATAGTTTCACTGTCCTCAGTTACTTTGCCATTCTCATTTGCTGCACCTGGCAAGAATACAAAGATTATAACAGTATTAATTAGATATCATAGATATCATATCATATAATTAGATATGCTGTTGAGTATATGCTAAATATCTTACATCAGTATCTGCAGTACTTCAAAGTCTCCCAAGTAGTTTATCAATGATAAATTAGCAAATGCACAGTAAGCTACACTCACTCTCATAACTGTTGCACATATAAATAGACATATATTTGCATGACAGGAAAACCTGTCCATGTATTATGTAATAATCTGTTGCTATGCAGTCTGCATTTACTGACAGTTGGACAGCTCCACTGAAGAATGACCATTTTCCAGGAAGATCTGATATGAAAATATATTTTGGTTTATGATAAAGAATGACTTGTTCAGATGCCATACTTGAACAACTGAACTGAACAATTTGAACTGACAAATAGGTTCAAAATAGTGGGAGTGAAACATAATGTTAAAGTAATGACTTATACTTTTGTGTACTATAACAATTTCCAGTAAATCAAATTACAAGATATTCCTCATTTTGCTGTGAGCCCCTTGAAAGTCACTCAAGGATGCCTGGGGGGTCCCTGAGCCCCATTTTGAAAACCACTACACTGCACCTTAATGACGCTGCTCATGTAGCTAAGACTGATGAGACAATGAGTGTGGATGTAATAACGGCAAAAATATTGTGAGTGACCAGGGTAAGAGTTGAGTTCTGTTGCGTCACGTTTATGAAGCCACATATCTACACAAGAAAATTCATCACCTCAAGAGCTAATCCGAGATAGAGTATGACACCGGGGTCAGGGTCGGTGTTAACTTTCCAGTAGAATAACCTATGCAAAACATGCGTGCGCTTGCGGTATGGAAAGCTGCTTTGAGGACAAAAAACTTCCCTCAAATGGCTCTGTTATTAAAATGTCTTCCACTTCACCTCACAAAGAGTTAACCTCATGGCAACACAGAACAATAGCAGCACATTCGGCTGTGGTGTGGTATTAAAGTCTATGGTGACTGCAAGCCAACACAAACAAACACACTCAGACCCAGTCATGCAGGTATCAGAAAACGAATGCCACGATTTCAGAGAGAGACTGGAGCATTAATACCATTGTCTTGGATTTCCCTGTTTGCTAATGTGATGGCAGCAGATATTGTGGAACCAAAACCAACAGAGTTACAAACTCATCATTAATGTGACTTAACGGAAAGCTGAATTTCTGCTATGCATGCTGGGCAACAGTGAAAACAGTTTTGGGACCATTGTACACTATTTAGGCCCCTTTTGAAGTTCATTTGCAGAACTCTAACATTATACGACTCTGGAGCAGTGTGTAAGGATACATCTAAAGAAAAACACAATCATTCTGCATATGTTTTGACAGGGAAAAAAGAAGAGGATGCTGTTTTTTATGTTTTTATGTTTTTATATTTTATGCTGTGTTGGATTCACTCATATTTAATACTTGCAGAGCAGAACCTCTGGGAATGTAAGAAGCTGATACAAGCAGAAGGGCCTCTAAGGCAGAGTTTGAACTTTGGTGTCTGATCACTGGACCATGAAAAGTAACCACATTTCACCAAAATGTAGAGGAGCAACAGGAATGTGTGCAACTCTCCTCAAATATCCCCAAACAGCATTCTAGCCGATCAACTGTAATTTAGTTGAAATAAGTGGAACAGGAACGCATATTCTCCTCTGTTACTTGGCGCAGCACATAATCATGCAAGGGGGAAAAAAAAGGTTTGAGTTCACTTTAAGCTGACACATAATCTGAATGACAAAGTGTTAATGATTATGTGGATGCTCATTTATACACATTAACAGGCTCAAACCCACAGAGCATTGCTCCATGGAAAGCTAGGTGTGCTTTCCAGAACTTTGTAATCACTTCCCTTTGGGTCAATTTGCATTTGAAATATTTGCATGGAATATATAAGCCATGTCCTCAGAGGCAATTGCTTTGACCTGAGCAAATATATGTGGCTGCTTAAAAAAGAGGTGATACTGTTAGGAACTTTTCACAATAAATGTGATACAGAAATGTTTCACTGAATGAAATTCAGGACGATGACCAGATGTATGTTTTTGGACATTACACCTGATACTGAAATAATGTCTAGAAATGAAAAGCATATTTAAAAATGAAAAACTTCACGTGACAACCCCTTCTTTAAAATGATCTTTGCTGAGCAATGGTCTCAAGGCAGCCGAAATTTTTAAACATTATTAAAGGCTAAGAGTGACTTTGAAGTTCCGTGAATGACAAACTCTCAAGTGTTACAAATGGATAAACCTCAGGTTAATAAATGCCATTCCTCTTCCTTGAAAGTGGCACCGGGCCGTGGAAAGGAGCCAATGCAAAATCAAGAAAACATCCCAGCCAAATTTCAATTTGACTTCCAAGACCATGATAACATGAATGCCTTCATGTCGTTCAGGTGAGAGAAAGACTTGCAAAGGTGCTCTGAAGCTCCGCCATCATCACCTCGAAATAACTGTGTGATTCTTAATCAAGCCTTGTATGCTAATTGTTTTTATGTGTCTCCAAGGTTACCTTTTACTGGCACAAATACCATCATATCCATAAAAGGACTGCAGAGAGATGATGAGAACAAGAGAGAGGATGTCCCACTGAGTGAATTTTATCACCTATTTATTCCTCACTTCTCTCAAACTGTTCTCAGTCATGGTTTTAGTAAAACTAAACTTTGGCAATCCCTGAGGAAACACTGGGTGATTCCTCCACAGACGCGTCCTTCTGCACAGGTTAAGTCCTGAAACACTGCCTGCTTTAAGGTGGTAGCTGTAAAACACACCCACAACATCCAGTATTGAGGATTTACCTTTAAACGTGTGCTACTTTGCGCCACAGCTGGCCATGTCTGACCCAGGACAAGAAAGGTAGTGTCCACAGCGGCTTCTCCATTTCCTTTTGAAACCATAGACTGTCACCGAATCCCCACCCATGCCAACGTCTCTCTCAGGGAGGACAGAGCCAGGAGCCAGTGTGTTAAACAATGACATTAGACATCCCCATGCTGTCCTAGTGGATCTCTGGCTGGTTACAATAAGGATAGTGGCGTCAAAAAGAAAACCACAATGTTGTTTAAGGAGAAAAATGCCAATAGCTACTTTTTTTTAGACCTATCATTATATGGATGCCAATGAACTTTTCACTTATGAAAACTCATTTCCAACAACATATTTTAGATCCATGCATGTTACTTTGAGATTAATTTTATAAATACATTTGAATGAAATAATTGTGTTGAAACCTATTGAATAAGCCTGGTATAAGTCTGGCACATAAATGTTATTAACATCCCTCAAGTGAAGTTGGTCAGTGCCAGCCCTGTTTGCTCATACTACAAGATAAACAAACAAAAACAAATATTTATGGAAATCTGAAATCTAAAATCTTTAGATATTTTTTCAAACTTTGCAAAACCTGGCCAAAAATACAGCTGGTGTAAATTGTTTTTTTTTTTTTTTTCCCCTCCAATACTCTGTTGACAAAGCTATATCTAGGTCTAATAATAATTATGTATAATCCATATAGGCCTATATTTTGGCCACTTGAATATTTCGAATGTCATTTACTAATACATGTTTTCTTTTTTAGTTTATTAGCGATATATCTCTGAACATACAGTGGAGTTTGTCTGGATGTGAGGTGTGTTTGCGCCTCAGGTGAGCTCACCTGTCGTGCTGGCTCCGTTGCTCTCCTCGGGCTTAGCGCTGGGTCGAGTCGTGTCTACGGCTGCAGTTTGGGAACTGGTGGAGCAGCCCATCCTGTCTCCTGCACATAGAGGACTGCGGAGTGAACTTCAGAGTTCCAGCTGTGGAAAGGTGCCACATGCGGCGATGACGTCGTGCATAGATAGTCTCTATAAATGGAGAGGACTCCAAACTGTGGACAGCGAAAAAAAAAAAAAAAAAAAAAAACGGGAAGGAAACAGGCCGCTGGTCGGATTCCTCCAGCCCCGTGCGTAATTGCGCACCGGTGGAGGCAGCTGTTCCGCGTAAAGAGGTGTGCTCAGGACTTTGGGTCGTGCCGACAAGTTCCTAAACAGTTCGCAGCGCCAGTGAGATGCACGGTGTGTTGTGTCCTGTAGGCTTGGCTGTTTCCAAGAGGCACAAGCAGGGAGACCCAGAAGCCTGTTCAGTCAGTGCGCAGTTGCCACCTATCGGGACGGGGGGGACTAACCCCGCTGTCGGAGGCCCTGTCTCCACTTGGTGCTACAACGCGTCTTAGGCGATCCGATCACAAGTGGACAGCTGTCAGTCACACCTGGCATTAAAATGTCTCCCGTTTGTATTTGCAGTTTTTTTTTTTTTTTTTTTTTTTGTAAGAGAGAGAGAGATTGAGAGGGAGGGAGAAGGGGGCACAGTAAAAAAAAAAAAAAATGGTAACACCATACAATGAAATTCTTACTTTGCTGGTACTCCTTCCACATAAAATAAATAAAAAATAAAATAAAAAATAAAATTGCATTTAACAGGCACCAGGCATTTGACAAAAGGAGATATTCTTGCTCACTCCAGCCTCATTTTAATGCGCCGCCAGTTACTTTAAATGTATTTCACATCTGTAAATTATTACAGACTGGACCTCTAAATGCGCAGGTGGGTGGGGAGTCTCCCTCTGTCCTGGCTCTGATGTGTCAGAAATGACAGATGAGGTTTAAGAAAAAAAAAAAGAAAGGTAAACCCAGACAGTGGTGAAACGAGTGGACATTTACATTGTCGGCTGTAATATATTTCTGTTGTATTCCTATGGTAACTCCATCATGTCAAGGGTTGGGGAGAATTGCACTGCCACAAAGTTTAAGAAAGGTGGCCACCTCTGAATTTTATATAGAAGAAAAACCTTGCATGTTGTCAATACATATTTTAAAATTGTTGTTGTATGTGAATTAATTGCCTTGAAAAAATCAAATGTAATAATAAAAAAAATATATAATACCCCCCCCCCCACCCCCCCACCCCCCCACCCTCTTGGACTGCTTATTGATTGGTTGTAGATTAATTATTTGTTTGCAATCTTGTTAAACTACTTTTTTTTTTTTTTTTTGCATTACAGCTCTCATCTGTAATTATGAGACCACTTCAGAAGCAGAATCTGAATCAGAAATACTTTATTGGATCTCCGTGAGGAAATGCTGTCAGCTGGAGTTGCTCACATTCTTAAGAGAAAAATACATTATAAGCATAGGTGAAATTAGAAGAAATAAAGAAAAAGAAATATAAAAATATGTGCATTTGAAATTTGTGGGGAAAAAAGTATGTGCATCTTGTATAAATGTGTACATTAATCTCACTTGTGCATTAATCCTAGTTGTAAAAAAGGTATATGCATTATGTGCATTTTGCATGAACATATGCATTAATCCTACAAAAATAATCCAACAATAAATACAGAAATAATAAAGTGGGTTCATGAACCACCTCTTGAGTTGACAGCACGTTAGTTAACTTCTTGTTCTCGCGACATCACGGATTTCTCGTTGACGCGCTGGGCAGGTTGTCAGATCTACAAGTCATCTGCACCGTGACTCTCCGTTGCTGTTCTCGATGCGCTGTCCGCGACGATCAGAGCTCGTGCGCAGCGCTCGTTCACGCGGGGCCGCGAGAACGGGCGGATAGGAGCGCGGTGCACCATGGGACTTCCTTTCTCTCCGAGGCCATATTGGCGATAAGTTAACAGTAAGACGAGCTCTGCGTTTTATGATTAAAACTCATTAGGATTTGCCTGATTTTGTGCTTTCTTCTCACCCGAGTGTTAACGAGACCTTTCTGCTTCCCCCTGTCGCCTCCAGGTCGGCCGGATCGGACTAAACAGCAAACATGGTGGCCGCAAAGAAGACGGTGAGTGTCGGTGTGTCGGGCCGTGGTACACGCCGCCGCCAGGCTCCGGCTTCACGTGGAAACACGTCTCTGTCCGGGCCTGCTAGCACTGTAGCAACCACCAACACAGCTTTCACAAATATAACATGTACAAAATCATGTAGAAGCGGTGCTACACGCTGTTATTATGTCAACCAGCCGTCTCTCCATGTGGCCTTGTGCAGTATGTCAAGCTAATTGTTTAACAACGTATGCTAAAGTCAGCCTCCAGCGTTGCGGCTAATTTGGTTCGCTAGCTCTGTTATTGGATAAAACAGCAGTAATATGAATTTGGCAGCATTTCGTATACGTACAGTAAGTCATTTTACCGCATGTGCTCACCGTGTCAGTGCATACAAACTAAACACGGACTTGTATTTTCATTGTTATGTCGTTTTGGAGAGCATGTCACCGAGCTTTCTGCGAGGCTCGCTAGTGAGCGTGCACAGAGTTGAAGTGATAGCGGTACTGACAGGATTCCTCCCGTGTTTCGTTTTAGAAAAAGTCCATGGAGTCCATCAACTCCCGGCTCCAGCTGGTGATGAAGAGTGGCAAGTATGTCCTGGGCTACAAGCAGTCCCAGAAGATGATCCGCCAGGGGAAAGCCAAGCTGGTCATCCTGGCCAACAACTGCCCGGCCCTCAGGTATCCGGCTCCGGCTCACTCTGCTGCAGCTCATGGCTGGGTGGAAATAATACAGCTGGTTATTTCATCTTCACGTCAGTGGAGGCAGTAGAATATGTATTCACATCATCTCCAGTGTCCAAGGCATGAGCTTTGGCTTGTTATCGAAATTAGACATTAGCCCCTTAGATTTTTTTTTTTTTTTTGCCTAAAATTATTGTGTATGACAGGAGCAGGTCTATTTGTTGTCAGCTGCTACTGCAAGTTTCCAAACACAAATAATATATTCATTGCTCAGAGTAGCCTTTTTTATGAAGCAGCTGATTGTATGTGTTCCCGTGAAATTGTTTTATTTACAATATTTGCATACAGATTTAAATTAATGAGGGGATCAGATGCAAAATGACTCACTTAAGGAACAAAGCGTATAGTTTAGGGTAAAGAGAATTTTTTTTTCTGCTTACATTTTTATCCACTGCATCAAGCATGATGTTGACAGCTTGGTGATGGCCCTGTGTCTGAACAGCAGGTTGCTTGCTCGTTGGATTATGTGGGACTTATAGACTGCAGGGCTGGCCGATGTGGACGGAATCAAATATAAGATCATATTTGATCCAGTACCTCAATAACTATATTGTGGTGATATTGTAGGGATGACTATTGGTGCGTTCATAAGATATTTACATACAAGAGATTTTTGGTAAATGGTTATTGCTCATGTGGATATGATGACCAAGCAGGTAGAAACAAACGTAAGAACACCTACAACAGTCTAATAAGTTCAGAAAATTACATCCCTGTACTGTAATGGAGCCCTTTTAAAAAAGACAGGAAAAGACAATACTTACACCATATCCAAAATTGCTGCCAATATCTAGTCTAATATCATGATATTGAAATAATGTCAATATGTTGCACAGCCCTAATAGATTGGTTAATTCTGAACTGGCCACTGGTATGCCTCCTGTTACTGCCCTAATGATCAGAAGTCAGTTCACATCCATGCTTGTCTTTAGGGATGCATGGCTGGCCTTTGTCAACATGCCCAAAATGTAAAATGTGTATTACAACACACCAGTAATTGGGAGTTAGTATCCATTACCATTTGAAAGTAACTTGCTTAGCATTTTAGGAGGGCTTCATTAGTGCACATTTTGAGTGCATGTGAGGTATTGCAATGACAAACATTTTCACTGTGTTAGTGCACTTGTCCGGTGTTATTTAGGCTGAATGGGTTTTGACTGTATATCCCTTTAGCTTTCACATTACATTATGTACCTTTCAGATAGTGGGTTAAACAGGTGATGCTAATAAAATAGAAGTCATGTACTAAGGCTGTTTGGGTTCCTTAGAATGGGTAGGAAAAGGATGATGTGGTTACTATTAGAGAAATTAAAATGGGCCACAGGGCTTCCAGGCCAGTAGACGCGTTGATTCAAGAAGCTACAGATTCTGATATCTTCTGTAATCTACATAAGGAGTAGTATCACAACTGATTACTGGAATTGTGCTAATTTTCAACACAAACTGTTGCTTTTTAATTCCAAGTTTCTCTACTGTTGGTAGACATAATAAAGCAGTGGGTGTCTTGTCTGTTTGAAAGGGATATAAAATGCTCTGTCACACTGCATCCATCTTGTGTTGAAGTTCAACATAACATCAGCATCAAAGTATACCAGATAGTCCCTTTGAAACTTTGTGGCTCTCTTGTCAAAGTCAGGTTGTGTTTTGTTGTCTCACACTTTTCCTGTTTCTTTCACCTATTCAGGAAATCTGAGATTGAGTACTATGCCATGTTGGCCAAGACTGGCGTCCACCACTACAGTGGAAACAACATTGAACTTGGCACAGCCTGCGGCAAATACTACAGGGTGTGCACACTGGCCATCATTGACCCCGGTGAGTGCCCACCCCGTCCCACTTATTATGGCGTTTATCACCCTTCCTGTGGCAGTTTGTCAAGCTGCTCTGAAACACCACAAACTGTTGGCTCCTTCTCTGGGTCTGTCAAGCTGACAGTGACCCCTACTAAACCGAACTGGCTCGGTTCCACGTTTGAACATGAGCTGATCGATTGGTGATGTGATCACACCCATGGTCAGCTCATCAGTGTGAGACCCAGAGAGTTTGGGCATGCCTCTGCCTGGGGTTTGTTTCAGCTGTTTGACTGTTTTCTTTGGTACTCCCTGCCACTGCTCTTCCTTGTACGCAATTTTTTCTGCTTGTTTGCTGTGCTGATGAAAGTGATCCATCAGGACTAGTGATTTGCTAGATGAATGACAGTCGAGCACCAGGCTGAGCTGGCAGCGCTGGCTGGCCAGCACATGAATGCTGCGTTGGAGACATTTAACCAAATGATGGCAATTCCAAGTTCAAGTTTGTTTAGAGCTCTTAATTTCTGTTACGGTCTTTTAAGGGCCCACTTTTTTTTTATAGAAAACAAAAACAACCAATAACTCAAAATTCATGTATTCGTACAGGCCGTTTTAAAATAGGTAATTTGGGAATTATATACATTGTTTTGTATATTTTGGAATATATTGATTTTGATGTAGCTGACTGTTTGCTCTCTCCTCTTCCAGGCGATTCTGACATCATCAGGAGCATGCCAGACCAGCAGCAGCCCGCTCAGTAGAGCTGTTTCCCCACATTGTTATAAATAAAGTTGGTTGAAAAGATACCTGTTGTTGCGATTTCATTTTTGATTGTGTGCTGCAGAAAAACCTGGGATTGGGTTTTTGCTGGTGATGCTGTTTTAAAGGGTGGAACCTGCCTGTCCAGATGTGGTCTTCCACTCCTCACAGACCAACCAGGTGTGAGAATCTACATCAAATGAGCGCAGGAGTCAATTTTTTAACATCCAAACCAGACTCAAGGATGAGTGGCATTAAAATAAACTGTTAATTAGTGGTGGAATTTGAGAGAATTATCCCGTATTAATAAAACTAATTTGGGACTAGTGCTGGGACAGCTGTCAGTGTAGAAATTAGGGCTGATTACAGCAGAATCAGTTTTATTGTGAAGCGGACACTCATTGGCAGCTGGACTGGACCAGGTGTCAAGTCCAGTGTTTATGTCAGAGTTCAGTTTGTCCACAAGAGGGTGCTGCAGTCCTATCTGCTGGCCATGGATACTTAAACTAGATGGGTCCCAGCATTTTCCTGCTCTAGAGAGAGGGATTTCCCTCTGTTTTGGTAAAGCTGGTTTCATTATGGGAGAGTTAGCAGAAGAGCCGTCCAGGGGAACAGGTAACAGAATTTACCTGGTTTATTTAACAAAGCTCCATAATTGTAATTGTGAGAAAATCTGACAAATTGGATTTTGCAATTATACACAAACCAATGTGACAAACACCTTTCCATGTGGATGTTAAAATTACATAACCATACATCTTGGCTAATGGTTTTTCTCACTTACATAAACCTTGGGGAAGACCGGCTGCACACTATCAGCTGCAGCCTGTTGACTGACTGTAATCGAGTAAGGACGCGTTCCTGTCAGAGGTATTAAAAGCTTTACTGGGTTGTAGTTCTCCTACATACGTACTGAGAGTCAGATGTCTTGGTCAGGGCGAAGAGGTATATACAGACCCAAAAAGTGAATAGTTGGTCAGCTGGGTGTCAAGTGAACCACAAGCAAAGCACTTGTTTAGGGTCCTAAATCAGAGGATGAAGAAATTTTACACAGTATTTTAAAGATGAGTTCAAACTGAAGGAAGGCGGTGTATATTTAGGCACTTCTTTTTTTTTTTTTTACTTCAATGGTGAACTTTGTGAACATGTCATATTAGAAACAACTAGACAATTTTAACAAACAAAAGGCAGTGTCAACATTTTGAAGGGATCGTGATTGACTAAATTGTTCTGGTGACATGTCCTTTGTCTTAGGAAGCTAGACTCAGGCCTGGTGCACCAGTTGCTAAGCAAAAATAAATTGGACTCAGTACAGAGATGTTGCCAAGTACTGGAAATGGAAAAGTCAATAACAGCCCATGAATTAAACATAGACACGTGTTGTTATGTGATGTGCAAAGATCAGTGGGAACCTAGTAACAGCTGACACACACAGGCTGTGTCATACTTGAATGCTTTGCATGGATATGAAGCTGTTTCAGATCTCAGACTTCATCAACAACCACCTCGGCTCTTGCGTAACATCATAATCCATCATCAGAATATCTTCTGGACGTGTTGGCAGGCAGGGGCCTGGTGGGCTCGTGGCCAACCTGTGCTGCGAGTGGTGTGGTGAACATCACACCAGCACAAGTGACCGTGTGTATTTTTAACTTCAGAGAGAGAGAGATGAGTAGAAAGACACACTTAATTCATCCTTCACACAGTAATGGATATTTTTGTATTCACTGCCAATCTGAGGCCCACGTGCAGCTTTGTGTTTCCACAGAGAAATCCACTGGAAGGGCCCCAGTGCCTTGCTGAAGGGTACTTCACCAGTCCAAGTGGATTAACTAGATCAGCCTCTCTCTATAATTTATGTTCAACATCCTGCACATACCCTTCTGGTTGTCACACGCACCGAATGAGCAACCCTCGGGCTACACATGTGTGCATGAGATCATATCAGCAGTTTCCTCAGTAGGCTCTTCATTCTCAAAGCAAATTGGATTTGCATGGGTCAGATCGAGTTCAACAATCATGAAAAGAAACAGCAGCACCGGGGCAACCAAATACCAACAGTCACCTAAATTGAAAAGTTATCAAAAACTGAATGACATATGAGTTCATATGCCATCCTACTTTATATTTTGCAGTTATGGCAAATGTTGAGCTGAGGTTTTCTTTAGGTCTATGTAGGACATTTTGTTTATTTTGGTGAAGGAAACCAAAGCAAGATTTATCATTATCTCCAAAAAGTGTTTTAAAACATCTTTTTTTCCATATTAATAACCATATACATGTAATGGAATTTTGCTTCATGTCTCCTTGTCTTGCTGAGCACATGGAAGAAAACTCACCATGTAGGAGGAGCCAGTAACACCAACACTGGCATTATGAAGTCCTTCCATGACAATAGTAGTTTTCCCAGTCTCTTTTAATTTCTTGAGTCTGTCATGCAAAGGTCATGTTTATAATTTTAGACTAAGTCAGTGGGTGAATCACCTCTAAAACCACGTGGCCTTCATTCCCTCAGGGGGATGCCAAGTTGTCAGGATTAGAAGTTGAAGATATTTTCCCCCTCCAAGATTAAAACCCTGGCCATCCAACAGGGAGTAATTTATCTACACAGAGACAGAGACATAAGCCCGACCCCCCCCGTCATTCATTGAGTGGTTGGCCCAGTTTTTCCACTCATTGCCTCGCTAAGCCGTTTTCTTGATTCCCAATTAAATCAGATGAAATCATCCCATATGATCTGTGCACGTGCAGTGGATGCCCTACACAAAACGAGGCCAATATTTCAAGGGCCAGAGGGTGTTCAGAGCAAAGATGAATTAACCGGCGTGAACGACCTGCACCATAAGCAGAAGTGAAGCTTGTTGTAGGCCTGCAGCTACTTCAGCAACTATTAGTCTTCCTTCACTTATTTTTGGGGCAAAGGGATATATTCAATAGTGAATTTGTGAGCTTAATTTGTTTGCTAAATTCTATACATTTACACACAATCCCAGATGAGTGAAGTATTAGACTTTTTTTCTAACATGAGCTGACTGGAATGTAACATTGATTTTTCCTAAATCCACATTTTACTGGACGCTATAGGTTTTATCTCACATATGTTGAGTGGCATTATTGATCATAAACTGCTTTGATGGTTTCTGGACGGTATCAGAACAGCACAGGCTGATGGAAAAATAAAGTTTGACTGTCTTGTCTAATATAGTCCATGCAGTTCTACTTGATCATGTTTATGCTTATGAAGTAAGTTTAGTAGTTGTATCGCTAGGTGAATGTGATAGTGAGAAAATTCACGAGATCTGCTCTAAATCTGATGCAGGTCAAACAAATTCGACTGATGAATTTTCCCATAAGTACAATTTGGGCTTTGTTTCCTCTCTCAGACACAACCCACCTTTTTGAAGCTCATGTTTCTGCACTTGCAGACCATTTTCCCTCTCACATCAACAGTGCTGAACTGTTTGACAAACATTCCAGCAAGAAAAGAGACAGCGTATGACCTACTTGTTTTATTCCCCCGTCCCAGAGGCAGAAAGTAGGTGAGCGTGTCTGACGCTGCCAGACCCAAGGTAATGCCAACCTCCATTTTGAAGCAGGGAAGTCAGCCGAGTAAATCCTCGCTGATCCGCCAGCCTGTGGGCCCTCGCTGGGTGAGGGACAGTGAACCTTGGAGATCAGCTCAAAATCATTCCCTAAGCAGTTCAAACTCTTAAATCAGACCTGGAATCAGTCTGTGTGGCAGTATAGAATGACCTGTTGGGATTTGGGAATGAATTATGATGATGCTTTAAATAATAAAGTTTATAACTGTTGTTGGTTACATATATGGAGAATATGTACAGTTACAATGAATTATTATGATTTGCACTGTTTATGCTATGTGAATAATAAAGCAGGCAAAGCGATTAATGTGATATCAAAATTAAAATAAAGCAAACTTCAATTTTAACCACCCACACCAAAAAGGCTTCTAGTGTTTAGGGACTGGAATGGAGTCAGTTGAATCATCCATCAATGGGCCAGGCAATGTTTCTTCCTTTCTTTTTTTTTCTTTTGGAGGGGGCGTTTGGTCACTGCCAACATACTGGTAGTCACTTCGACTAACTTTCAGCCCACCATTTTCGATGTGAGTGGTGGTTTCCAGGATGGAAATTCGCTTATCAGCAGGACACAGATGAACAGCCAGAAGTTTGGAAAGGATGTTTGTGATGTTAGCTGCATACCAAAGCCAATTCTGATAACAAGATAGTTCAATTTAAAGTAGATTTTTTTAACAGGCACAGTCTATCAGAATATTTGTTGATAATGTGTGGTATAGAAAAAACAGTACTATAAAGTAAGTAGACTAGAGCCTACCCAACCCCATAACAGAGTTATTGCCATCACGGTACAATGAGCAATTCTTCAATATATGGATTGTCTGTGATGCTGTTCTGTGAGCCACACATGGCTGCAGCAACGACTGACCGTAAACTTAAAAACAGACAAAATCAATAAATAAATGCAACAAATAGCGCTTGAGGTTTTTATTGTTCAGAACTGAAAAAGACATGAGCCCATGCAGATCCAACAAGAAGATGTGTGTGACAGTCAGGAATGAATGACCAGTGATGGAGAACAGTCTTGAGTGGTTCTAAAGAAATGAGGCATCAGCCAGCCCTGGTTCAGCCTGAAGTCTTTAGACCTCTATTTCCCACATGACAGTGAAAGTATGAAATGCTGACTCACAGTTGCTTTCATGGTTTTGAAGCTTGCACCAGCCAAACCAGGGTGTCCGATAACATTAGAACCACTTTAATGGTGAGAGCCAGGTACAGCACATCATGGTAAAAATCAAACAAAAATACACCAAAATTGTGCCCAATGATCTTACATTGACTTTAAAGTGCAAATTTGTCTTCAGTTTTGTTCAAACATTGTTGGATTTGCAGAAGCTGTGGTCATAGCTCACACTGGGACAATGATGAAGGGGCAAACGTGGCTACATTATGAACTACAGTATTAGCTAGTATCAAATGCAGCACTACTTCATGATCTTGTATTTTCAAAGCCTAATAAGTTGCTGAGTGCACTGTTGCATAGCTTCTTGACTGATTAAAAAGTAACTTTGATTTTATGATATTTTTCTGTTGACAGGAAATACTACATGGAGATTAATGAGAAAAATGGGGTAGTGTATCTAATTTTATATCTCCCCCAGTTATTTTGATAATGCTATATCTATTGCCAAAATAACTCGAGGCAAAAGACAAGCATTTACACTTTCTTTGACTAGCTGCATATACAGTATATTTATTTTGTGCTACTATGCTATGCTAAATCAAAGCTTTAGATTCCCATCAATGGTCAATTCAAAAGCTCATCAGCACTGAAACATACCAAAATGATATCACTGCATGTGCAAAAGAAATTGTTCCTACATACAAAGGGCCTAGGGGTAACAGCATAACCTCATACAAACAGCACACGCAAACACACACACACACACACACACACACACACTCTGCACGTACAGCAGCATGTCACGCCATCTTTGTAAGAAAATGCCCTCAGTCCAGCTAAGTTAGCTCAGCTAAAATCATCAGATTATACATCATGATCCATGTAAAAAAAAAAAAAAAAAAAGACACAGTCGATGCTGTTGCAACTACAACTCGACAGAACACAAGACAGATGTCACATACCCATGTTTACATATTTATATTTTGTGTATTGCCTTGAGTGTGTTTGGGTGTGCATTGTATATCTGTAATGAGTGAATGCATGTTTAAGTGTTTTACCGCATAAAGATTAGATAGGTGCCAGTCTTTCAAATCCTTTGAGATCTTGGAATAGGATAGCAGGGCTAATTGGACTGCAACTGCAGACTGCAGTTGCAGCCAATGGATGAACAAGTTTTTCAACGGCAACCAATGGGTTTATACTTTTACAGACATTGTGTTACATGGATACAAAAGGAAGACGTCATAGTGGTTATTGGTCAAGGAACCCTTTTCAAGATCTTCCATTTCCTGCTGGACATGCTACATGGTTACACAAATGAGTATTCTAACTCAACAGGACGTCCTCTCGCTATTCAATTCTTTTTCTCTCCATTTATACTGTTATACAAAAAAGTTGTACAAAAATACCCCCGACATTACATTCAATGAGGGAATTTGTCAATTTCTGGAAAAGTGCTCTTGCATAACCGATCATGTGTATCGCATTCCACCTCCCTGTCTCTATTTCTCTGCTGTTTTTCAGGTAGTTCATTTCCAGACAAGACCACAAGGGAGATTCACAGTATTGGGAGTTAACAGTTGCTGGCCAGACCGGTGCGCATTTCAATCACAGAAAAGTGCAAATTAAATGGGGGCAGGGTAGTCAGGGTGTGTGGGAGTTTAGCTGACACGTATGCCGCATTGCCAGAGAACAGCAGCTGCCGAGAAAGAGGGTTGGTGGGGGAATCACTGTGAAACTGTCCTTGGAAGAGGACAGAGGGGACGAGTGGAGAGGACATCACATACCACAATAGCCAGTAGAGGGGGGAGGAAAGGGAAGAAGAGGTCAGAGCAGACAGCAATACTGGCTCAGAGTTGCCCTAATCTAATCTAGGGTTGGATCGTCATCCAAATGTTTACCTCTAGTGGGGAAAGGGCAGGATCACAAATCCAACCTGAAACCAGCCTCTAAGACCTAAGATCTTTTAACACGTCTTGGCCAGCATTGAGCTTATATTGTTGGAGCGAGACGTGGTAAGTGTGTCGAGATTGAGTGGTGGAGTTTTGGGGTACAGGATCCAGCGGCGAGGATGTCCCTCATGCCTCCATGTACTGGGGAGGGGGCTCCTTAGGCGGAATGGCAACAGCCTCTTCATAAGGTGGCAGCAGAACCTGAAACCCAACAGAGAACCAAATGCCAGTTTAGTGTCAATTTACTGTGTCTCAAATATGGCCTCATCTATTTTGCTGAGAAAGCCTTACCAGATTTATGTTGTTTAATCGTGACAGATAGCTTTGCTACAGTCATGTGCACTGCATATTGTGCTGCATAAACTGTATATTACCAATGTTTATCTTAAACGTAATTAGGTTCTTAAGACTAGAATAAACTGATGGTGCACATGCATGCACATTTTTCACCTATGTGGGAGGAAATAACTCTGTTTTCCACTAAGGCGCCAGAGTCTAAAAGACCAAATCAGAAACCTCAAGATCACAGAAAAATAAAGAAACAAACTAGTGTTAGCCCCTTATTGTCACACCACTCTGAATCTGTTCAAATGATTTTGTCATACCAATCGGGAATGTGTCTTTCAGCCTGAACTAGCTCTTTCTGGTAAGCAACTTTTCTGGCAAACAACTTCTTTTCAGAAACTCTGTTCTCTTTTTATGCCCAGATTTGCTTAGGGTCAGCCAATCAGAATGCTCTCTCTTGGTAACTGCCCACAACTGGCCAGCCAACAAGACCCGATAGTGCAGGACAAACCACACAAACTATGGGTGGCTAAGGATGGCTGGAAGAGGGTTAACAACCGATGGTCGGCTTAGTGTGTCACTGGCTTTACATTACCAATTTGTTCTTTAGTAACTCACACTGTATGTCATACAGTATATACAATTACATTTTTTTTTATTTTTTTTTTTTTACAAAATTTTATAGTTTTGATTCTAATTTAGATAGCTTAATCTTTATTACAACTATAACTAGTACTCCAACACCCCCCTCTTTCTTTTCTGCTCTAAATATGTTGACCCTCTAGAAGTCGTTGCTAGCTGCAGGATAACATCCATTGACATTTCTAGGGCTGCACCTGACTCACAATTTACGGAGTCGACTCCAAGTCCGCCTTTCAATACTATGAATTGACTACTGCAATATATTCCAAATGCATTTTTAAGAGAATGCGTTTTGTTTTATTGTCATATGGCGATACCTGGTATCTAAAAAAACAACAACAATCCATGACTTTTCAACTCTACCTTCTGATTTGACTGCGTAGGTCTATGGATCATTTAACTCGCCAGTGTTCTCAGGGCACCCCTACACATTTCCCTGCTTTAAAGGCAAGACTGCCTTTTATCTTAGTCAAAGGTCTTCCTCCCTAAATGGTGTTATAAAACCACCACTGCTGCTAAATTCAGGGAAGAAGGACATGGGGGGGAGGGCGAGAGAGAAAATATGCTCCAAGGGAATGAAATTGTGAAACAGCTAGGGAGGCCAGGCAAACACATCACTAGGAGGATTTGAAATGAAGCGGACAAGCACAGACAATTATGTAACGTGTCCAGAAGAAGAGAGGAGGAACAGAGGGGGGGTGGGGTGGGGGGGGGGTAAGAGCGAGTAAGAGCGAGAGCAAGGGAGAGTGTGCATTTTAATGGTATTTATATAAAAGGATGGCGGATAAACAGCTACTTCATGTAGCTGCACTTCATGTTGGAGGCTGCAAAAAGCCATTTAGAGACACCGCTGGCTTTCTAATTGTAGAAATAGAGAGCGCTCTATTCACTCAGCACTCGGCTGGAAGGAGGGGATGCTGTGATATAACCATGTGGTCAGTGCTTTGGCCTATATTGGAGCCATTTTAACCTGTGCCACAGATATTTGTTGCATTAAAATACTAACAAACCCCAGGCACATTCCTAAATGTACTAATTAAAATGCTTATGACTTGTGCAGTGGCCTCTATTTTGACCTAGTTATTTTTGCCTCTGGATTTTGCTGCATTTTAATTTAATTTTAAAGTTTTCTTGGTTGTGTGTGTGTTTTCTTGGTTTCCGAATTGATTTGGATGATTCTTTGATTGTAAACATTCATGTACAGTGATGGGCTGATTCCTGATTTAATGGTGGATCGCCCAAAAAAACAACTTACAAAAAGCTGATTGTGGTGAATTTCCATGATATGGATAATCAAAAAACAGGATAATCGTGAATATCCTCAGAATGGCATGAAAAGGCTGTCTAGCTCACTAACATACACATTGCAGTGTTCACACAAGTCTGAATATGTCCTTGTTTGTTTTTCACTAAAAATGACGCTCAGTATTAAAACATGTCTCCTATCTGTGATGCAATAAAAATACTTGTTTTTTTTTTTTGTTTTTTTTTTTAAATGTAAGGAAGCATGATTTCAGTATGTTTTCCTGTTTTTTTTTTTTTTTTTTGTCTTTGACAAGCCTAATGATAGATATTCCGTCAATATTTCATTGATTTGTTAATATAATTCTGTGGGGTTTTATTTAAAAGCATAAAATGTCCAGACTTATCTTTTAGTATTGTTGATTTCTACACAAATATATTTGCAAAAATCTAAATTAATATTATTATTATTATTATTTTAAAAATGTACTGCACTAATTTACTCACTTGAAATTACACTGTATATTTAACAGCATGGAGGCATGGAGCATGGAGGCTTTATCCAGTTTTTTATTTTCACAGTTCCCTAAGCTGTGTTTAACACTACACAAAATGACAAATTTAAGCTCATTAACTGTTAAACCAAAAGAATTTGCTTCAATCAGTTTGGGAGATTATAGGCCTTACAATTCAAGTCAATTCAGTTCAAATGGAGCTTTATTGGTGCAAAATCGAATAAAGAAGTTTGCCAAAGCATATTGTTATATCACGTAAACGGTTTAAAGGTTTTTGAAGGCCAGTACAGATACCAGTATTTTTAGACTGCCAACTGTCAATTAACACAATTTTGAGGGAATATTCAAAATATTTAAAAATTTGACCATTTCCAGTGTTATGTTTATTTAACTTTATTCTTTTATTCTGCTTCACACACACCGAGACCTGGGTAACTGTGTTTCATTCACTCATGTTTCATGGCTAAATGACAATAAAGTCTGAGTCTGAGTGTTTCAGCATCTGAAACAGCATTTAATCAAGAGAAATTACCAATCTCCACTAAGACTTATCACATTCTTTTAGATGGGTGGCAGCTGGGTGAGGTGACCCACCTCACCCATCAAATGGTAAGGGAATCTCTTTGATGTATTATTGCTTTTAGATGCATTAATTCACAAAAAACAATCAATTAAACAAATTAATGAAATGCCAAATGCCAATGCTTGCATGTCTTGTTGTTTTTATGTATCTATTGACAAGAATGAAGTCCCATCTTATTGCTGCAGTGGTGATATTTAATAAAAGGCCAATATTGGGCCAATACTTCAGCAAGGCAGTATGATAGTTTAACCCTAATTGGTTGGTAATCATGTTTAAAAAGTGTTTCACAAGGTGATAAACATAAACAGTATGAGCCAGGGTTGCAACAACACAAAAACAAACTGACAGAATCACAGATAGATTCTTTAAGGGCTACCTACTGGGATGACAGCGGGTGTGAGACAGATTAGAGACAGATTTATGTATCAGTATGGAGGATTACAGCAGAACACACTCACAAACAGGCAAATGGAAAGACTGACTAGGCTAAAGCCGCCAAGAAACCCTGAGTCAACACTAAGGAGGACAAGAGGGGAGGACGATGTCTGCCCAACAGCCAATCACACCTGAGGATGAGGATACCTACAGCTTCCCACAACACCAATGTCACCTCACTGACTGTCAATCAGCTGTGACAAAGTATCAGCACTGTGAGAACACAGATAACAGCTCCAGAACCGAGTCTGGGATCTAAACATTTTCCACTGTATTGTGTATATTAGAGGGTTACTGCTCTAGTGGTGCTTATGATACAGAGCTTAACTATTTAGGTCAAAATTTACAGGGGTGCAAGTAAGCTTTATAGATTACTTAACAGTCCTGATCAGTTGATATTTATAATACTGTTCGTAAGGTGCCATGTGCTGCCATTTTAACATCAATAGATTGCTTTCTGGCACAAAAATGAAAGAGGTTGCTGTCCTTTCAGTGCAAATGGATTCGCTTCAAATAGAATCACTCCAAACATGTTTATCCTCTTCAGTAAAAACAAAGTGAAAAAGGTGGGAAAAGAGAGATAAGTAGCAACATCTTTGCAAAGAGAAAGCAATGAAATGAGATGAAATAATGAGATATTTGGACTTCATTTTTGATAAACACTAGCACTAATACCAATACCAATGGCTGGGATAGATGTTACAAATTATCACAGCCAAGGTCTCATATGTTAACTGTAATTATACCAAGGCATAACAAATAATTTAATAATGGTATATTGATATATATGTTTAAAACGTGACACATAGCACCTTTAACTACAAGTAACAACTGCTACATGATATCTGAGAAATACGTAACACACCATCACAATGATTTTATTGAACCTCACTCATCTGAACCGCTTAGAAATGAAGGGTTATTTGACATATCAAAATCCATGGATGGACAAATACAGTGAACCACTCTAAAAAAAAAAAAAAAAAACAAGACGCTGGCATGACCATGTTTTTAAAAACACCTTATGGAAATTGCTTTGGTAAAGTGCAAATTCTTTTCATGATATGTAAATAATGGAGTCCCACCAAATGAAGTCTTTGGACACAACAATCGAAACAGTCAATTCACATCAATACGATGATTTGTGTCGTGAATGTGATACTTCTCTTAGAAATACATAATCTCTATGGTTTGGGCCAACCATGAATGCCCCCAACATTCAAATTTACATTAATGACTGCTCACATTTAACAGAAAAGGATTCATGCCATACTGTGGTACATCTTCTCAGTTAACCTCTCAAGTCTGAGGTTGAGGTAAATGAGGCTCTAGTGTATTCAGTATACTACTTTTAGAAGTGGAAGATCCGTTTAAGACGCTAATTTACTGCTGTAAGCACAGTTCAAATTACATAACTATGTCAATGCAGAGTGCTCACAACAGTAATTATATTGTGGTACAGAGAATGTAATGTAAAGTGCTGCCTATAATCCTTACCTTTTATATTAAGTGGTATCAACTCATGCAACTGCAATAACATGCAAAAGTGAATATAGTCTCTATTTTAGTATAGTTAAGTATAAAGCTTCACAACTGTGAATCCTAAAACTGTAGTATGAATTAATTAGGTATAGACCTAGATCATTTACATGAAAGCAAAAATCAGTAATGTGCTCAGTAAATATCAGTGTGTGTAGATGTGTATTAGCTTGACTTGTGCGTAGTTTTATGTGTCCTTGTGTGCATGTACCTGAGCATGCACGTGTCTACATACTGTACATGCAGACGGTCAAATTTGTGTGAATGCAGGCATATTATGATGTCCTTGAGGTGAGGAGCTGGAAGGGAAATGAGGGGACTCACCGTGGTGTCATTGGTGGTGACGTAAACCAAGACCTCGGTGGTGCCTCTGCCACTCACGTATCTGTAGCAGTTCCATACACACCCAATAAGGTAGGCCTGCCGCAGAAAGGTGGAGACACAGAGCCTTTAGCAGCAGCTTCACTACAGTTTATCATAACCGTATGTTATCTGGCATGAACTCATCCTTTCATCAAGGTTAGGCAAGCTGACGCAGAGATGAATCATATCACTGCTTGATAAGGACTGTGATATAACAGGACAGGACGGAACAACGTACCTGCCAAGAGGACTGTCTCAGAATGACAGATACAAATATAATTCCTTTTATGGACAACAAGAAATCATGGGGAAAGTGGGGGGACATTTTTTGGACAATGTTGCCTTTTACACTAGCTAGTGATGATATATGGTGGGCTAGGTAAATGTAGTTATTTGATCAGTAGGCTAACCTAGGCTACATTCTTGCCTCAGTATGTCTGTTGTAGCAGTGAGGCTAGGTTAGTCTGATTTGGCAGAGGAATAGGAGGTTCATTGTGTATGTGTGCGAGTAGCCTGCTGGGCTGCAACTTCTGCCAAAAGGGACAGCAACCAACCAACCAAACAACCAGCCAGCAAGCCAGACAGATAGACAGCCAATCGCCATCTGCTGAGGTGACCTCCTCTCTGTGATGGGAACTCTGAACTGAGTTCAACCTAAGACTTAAGTTCAGTTCCAGGCATTGTGGAACAAGCATGCTGCTCTTGGCTCAACATACAGCTCCCAAACCATGGAAGACAGGGGGAATTACACTGCTACTGCTTCTTCCATTGCTCGCCAGTGTGACTGCCATCTTACTTATTAAACCAACATGCACCACTGTGTTCACAATTGTACCTTCAACATTAGGGGCTAGCAATGTTGATGACAGAACTTACTTTACAGCTGCAACATGACCCCTTACATCTGTTATTTCGATCACAGAAACAAGAGCCACTTGTCTTCATCATCAAATGTCATTTTAAGGTGATGACAGCATTTAAAAAAAGATAAACAACATGGGATCTTGATTAACAATTTAGACCCCGCCCCCCGCCCGCCCGCCAAATTGTCAGTATCTGTCAGAGCTTTCCTTTAAAATTTCCATTCTGACAGATGTGTTTTAACAGAGAACCATAGTTTTTGGTGAGAAACAGACTGTACTCCTATATCTAATAATTTCATAAGAACACTTCTCCACAATGTCCAAAAGGCATTCTTTTATTACATTTTTCATTCAGTTTGTCACTGATTTTAAATCAGCCATTTTGTTTGTGGGGGAAAAAAACAAAACAAAACAATATTAACAAATAACACACACCCTTCCCTAACTGGAGCATCTCTTTCTCTTATTCCCTCTCAGGCTCTTCTTTTTTGCCTAGAGGCTGTTTCTAGGTCAGTTTCATTCCTCATGCAGTCAGCTGGAAGATGCTGGCTTCAGCGGGAACTAAGGTGCTGGCAGTCATTGTGCTGATAGCTGGACACTTCTTTAAGGTTCTGGCCCTACTCCAGCAGAGTGATGTGAGTATCATTGACTTCAGGGGAGCAGTTTAGTCATCACAGCCAAACATCCATCACTAAAACTGGGGCTCTGCAGCCTTGCTGTGTAGCATGTCATTTTTTGAGCCAGAGCATTTTCATATTTGTTTCTGGCAACAGATCTTTAATGCTGAAATTTTAGGTAATAAGCTGTTCAACTACCCATGTACACTGTGTCTTACAATCTCTCTGCCTAAGACATCACATTTTTAACCTTTCTATATCTTTCTTTCTGTGAATTCAGCAATGTGTTTTCCAGTGGCCACTTCCCATCTTAAAACCCCAGCTCTGACTTTGGTGAACTGCTAAGAACACTTTCCCAACTCAGCTTGGGGGAAAAGTGACTTCATTTGATTGCACAGATGACTGCTACTTCTTGTCCTATCTCTCCCCCAAGAGCGGCGCTACGCCTGGAGAGTCACCCATGCATTAAGGGGAATTAGCTTGATAGGAATTGGTTTCCTGTTGTCCCTGACCCACTGCTCTGTGACTGCGCGATGATCCTATTAAGGGCACTGATAATAGGAACGTCAACACTGGCAGATTCATTATGTATGCCATATGGTTCATGTTCCAATGAGTTGGTCACAGTGTGACATTTTATTGCATGTATCACACTGCAATATGGTGAGAACACTGAAGACGCAGCTTGGTCACAGTTGTAGATTGATTTCAAGTGCACAAGCATTTTGTGTGTGAATGTCTGCTGCTGTGATAATGTGCCGCAAGCACATCTTTTTATGTATTTTTCAGAGGTGTCTGTTCAGGTTGCAGGTTCAAAAAAGCATGGCTAACAGTACAAAGAATATATAATGCATGTACATTCTTGCTTCTCTCTCCTTGTATTAGAACTTCTGCTAAATATTATTAATCCCAGAGTAAAAATCTGGATGCCTGTAGCTAAAGCCAAATGCCTGGTAGATTTGAAGGGTCATCAGTGATGCAGACTCAGGAGCCTTACCTTGAAGGAAAGGATGCAGCCTACGAAGAGGAGCACTGCAAAAACTAGGCACATGTTGTTGGTGGACATGATGTCCTCTTTGTAAGGGAATGTCCCCGGCTGACAGAGGGCGAGGGGGTGGAGAGGGCGGGAGAGTGAGAAAGAAATGTCAGGTGGGAGACGAAAATCAATAAACAAAATGTAAGACATCAAAGTAAGTCAACATCTTCTTTTCAAATCAGCCACTGTACACACTTAAGTCCTCACCAACAAATAAAATCAAACACACCTTGTTAAGCAATGTCACTGAACATATACTTTTGTGAGGGGTAACTATAAGATTGTTTGAAGAGAGGTGCTCCACTGCTTATGTTAAAATGTTCTGCATTGTAATTCTTAGCAGCATTTTGACATTTTTTCTTGACAAAAAAGAAAAAGAAGCCTATGGTGTAGGGAGAAGCTGTTTAAATAGTTTTTTTTGATTTGGAGATAAATATATGTGTTCTCACCAGCTGCTGGAGGTAGTCCTGCACTGTGTTGGGGTAAACCACCACACTAATGGCTACCAACGTGTTAAGGGCAAAGTCGAAGATTTGGTAGCAGAAGAATGGAATGATCCAGGCGGCATGTTGCTGTGTGGGTAGTGTGAGGGAGAAAGAAAGTGAGACAGGAAGAGATAGAGTGGTGATAAGTTGACAGCAAAGGCTAGAGAAGTTGGTCATTGCTGAAACTTTTCTGTTTGGCAGTCTACTTAGACAATGCAAACTGTTTGATTTCATATGAGGCATGAACATTTCACATTTGTAGGATTACCTAGGATCATTACCTTGTAAGCACCATAGGTTGCCATGCCACATATAAGAATCATGAGTAGGGATATTGCAGTGGCAATGCAGATATCTGTAGAGAGCAAAGTAAAAAGCACAAAAAGCACAATGTGAGGAAGAATCATTATCTATTTTGCCAATGAAGACCAAGAGCAGTAACATTTCACATCACTGGGACTTCTTCAACAGATGCATTGCCCATCAGCGCTAATGCCATCTGATGTCTATGATGTAATACAAAAGTCTTTGTGGTACATGGATAAAAAAGAATTGCACCTCAAATAACCTTGCTATTATTAACACTCATTCAGTCTTGGGGAAAACGAGGATGTTTCATTGTCTGCACCTGCGTACTTGTTATGCAAGAGGTGCTAAATCTGACGACATGCAACACCACTCTCACATTCCCATCATAGCTTTGAAAACTGTTTGATGATAAGACACTACTGGTGTCAGTAAGGCACTCAAGCTAGAGATACAGTAAAATCAAGGTAGAACAGAATTTTCCCACTGCTAAAATTTGATACCATGTCAAACATGTTAGAAATTCTTACACAGCATATTGATTTTCTGCCTGTTTCACACATAAAGCAATGCTGGAGCTTGCTAAAGGGGAAACATAGATTACACTTCAATCATTTTTGTCCAGTGACCTCAAACTAATGATCTTAGTCTAATGTTCAGTAAAAAGTGGTGGATCAAATTAGTATGCAACACTGGCTGATACTGTCCTTAGTATTCAGAATCAGTTCGTGGTGTGAAAAAATGGAGTCAATGCATCAATGCAGCTTTACTTCAACCTACTATGACGAGTATAAAAACCTTAGCCAGTCCATGGCTCTGGACACACTCTGGCCTTACATAACAAAATAAAAACTCACACATGCAGACTAAATGAATGAGCTTGCGTCATGACCGTCAGTTTGCCCTTACACTTCGTAACAGTGATTATTACAGCACTGACACTGTGCTAAGACCCAGGAAATGATGGTACTCCTCCATCTTAATCCCCTGCCATACACCCACACATTTCACATACAGACATAAGACCTGCACACACACACACACACAAACAAAAACTCACACCTGTGTGATTTCCATGAACTTTTGTACTATTGACGCCTGCCTATTATAAAACCAAGACACCAGCTCATCTCCATCCTCCTCCTCTTTCTGACAACCTTCGGCTGATGCTGCATTGGCAACAATGCTATCTGAGCCGATGGAAACCGGGGGAGTCAGTCATGATGGCCGTTTTAATCCGATGAAGAATTAGAGCAGTCGTTTTAAATCAGAGTAACCAGTGCCAGGGTCTGTGGCCTCCGAGAGGCAACTGTGATGATGATAGCTGCTGCAGGGGAAGTACTGAAAATGCACATGCTCTAGTCTGTGATTTGCTCGCTACATCGCCTAGCCTACTCAGCTATGTGTGTGCTGAGTGCAGCATTCTGGGAAAAAGTAGTGAGAAGTACGGAGAGAAGAAATAAGAGCTGCAGAGAAACAGATATATGTACAGGCTGCGCATTTTAATGATCCCTCTCTGGCAATTATGTCTCTGGACTAAAGAAGTGGATGAACACTTTGAAGAAAATACTATAGGAAAGCAGGCAGAAACACTAAACTTGATGTATTTTACTTTTTTCAGATTTACATATATTTTTATACATTTATTAATACTTACTGGTTTAACCATTAGGCTTTGCATTTGCACATGCCACTATTATGATGTACCTGTTTTTTATGATCCATGTATGTGTATGATTATTTCATGTGGATTCAGTTATTTTTATATTGATCTCTACTCTGTCCAGGTGGGGTGTGATTCCCAGACTGGTCTATTCCAGCCTGGGTTGTACTATATAATATGATGCTTCTCTTGAACAGCTTTATTGATGCCTGATGAAGGTCTGTGTTCCAAAACGTTGCTCTGGTAAATACATTTTGTAGTGCACACACTGTGTGGGAGTTGACCCTTTTTATCACAATGAAAAGTGCATTATCAACGTCACTGAAATGGGATGAAAGCATAACAGCAATTTACGTAAATGGATTAGCCTACTGACTGTGTGCTATTTGTGTTTAAAAACCTAATGCCCCATTTTCCATCATCCCAAATAAAAACTCATTCTGATCAACCATCCTAGTGAGATGGTTTATATTCAAAAACCCCTGACTAATGACGGCGACCCCATTATAAAAGTTTTGCAAAGAATATTGCGCAACAATACCAAACTCTGTTTAACACTTTGGAGTGGGTATGTAAATTATGGGTCTGCTCTAACTGTTTATTGTTGTTGAATTCATGTAGCTCAATTAATTACCTTGTTGAGGACATTAAAGGTTTGTACTGTAATCTAATCTTATCTAATCTGATCCAAGTCTGACATGTGACAATTACAGGATTAAGGATACTCACTTGCATCATCCATGACATCGATGTCGGTGCCCAGTTCGGAGCTGGTAAGGTGGTAGCGGTACTGGACTGGGTCATTGAGAGCCGACAACAGGATGAGTAAGACCACTGCATTGATGAGCTGTGGAAAGAGGGATATCAGTATAAATATCAGAAGGAGTGGAGCCTGGCTTGGATTCTGCTTCAGATAGTGTGTCAAGCCAGGTTAATTTGAGTACCATCTTGTGGTGAAGGTATTCTTCCATGTTTTGGGCTGATTCTTGGTCTGATATAAAAGTAACAAAGGAGAAAGTATGACAACAGTAGCTACAGGAGGACTCTTGATGATATTTTGAGATTTTGTATTGTTGTTGGACAGCCAGACAGTTGTTACAGCATCTGTCCAGACAAAAAGGATACAAGCAAAAACCTCTGGAACATACACCTATTGCTTTTACTTTGTAGTTTTAATAATAAACAAGTCTTTCTACATTTAGATCTGTTTGTTGCTTTTTGTGGCCTCGACCCTACGACAAAGGTCAAGGATTTACCAAGCTTACTGAACTATTTTTATAACTTAGGAGTTATCCTGCAGGTGGAAACAGAAGCCAATGTCCACTTTTTGACTCGGGGTGAAATAATAGAACAAATTAAACGCCATAGGGGAGCTGGACTTGAGATTTCTTTTACTATCCCACCTCTACAAAATGTGTCTAAGACTACAAATGAGCGACCACAAATTTTTCAAACGCATTTTTGCAACGTCAGCCCTCGCTAAAATGTATCAAAATAACAGCAATATAATGATAAGTTAATAAAAATGTCTTGAAGTGATGGTGACAAAGTAATATTGTAGTCTGCTAAATCAAATACACAGCAGCCTGAGCAGAGGACATCTCTCAAAATGGCCAGTGAAGGATGGGTGCCGAAAAACAAACGCCAAACAGCAGTTAAAAAAAAAAAAAAAAAAAAAAAACACGAATAAAACATTATGACCCATCTTTATGTTTGTAAAGATGTAAAGCTGTACTTGTGGCATACATTCCGGTATAACATGACATTTTTTACTTACCATATACCATATTCCCAGGATAATGGTGCCCGTTCGTACATGGCAGCAAAGGCAGCAGCTAGTCGAATACCACCGGTCCCACGGGGAAATCATTATTTATCCTGTTAGAAACGTGGAGCTATTTCATGAAGGCTGCCGGAGACGATAAAATACACGCTAGGGTATCCTAAAAAAAATGAAGCCTTTGTTGTTTTTTGTGTTTATCCGCGCCACATTGAGTGTATCTGAACGGGTCCTCGTCTGTTTCCGCCGCTCGACTGCTGGGCGAAAACCGAGAGCCGTTAATCTGGCTCATCCCGGAGTCACGTGACCACGGGAGGATTTTGACTGAGATCAGACTGGTTGATGGATGCAATCTGGATGCAGAACACCATCAACTGAAATATCACTGTTTTATTTTTCTTAACTTCTGAGATATTGTGGCTGTTTTTAGATCCACATGTTTTCGCAACTAGTGAGGGTTTCCCTTTTGTGACCTGAACCGGCAGTGAAAGCGCCTCTTTTTACAATCTAAAATTACTTTGATGCACACTTTATTATTATAAAATTATTATTAAATTACTGAATTCCACAGGGTTTCCGATTGTATGGACGACAAAGTGCAACAAATTATTAAAAAAGTGATACGCAACTGCAGACTTGAGGGCCCTCAGACATTTTTTTTTTATTATTGATTTATCACTGGTTTCCAATAACTAGTAATTACTGGAAACCATAGCCTAATCATTAAACTATATCAGAGGCATTGGAGCTGGCAGAAAACACAAAGGGGTAAGACTGAAATCACTGCATTTCATTTAGTCTTACGTCTTAAAATCAATGTTTTCTTTGATGAGTGCAAGGCCAGTAACATAATTTCACCCATTTTGAATGAATGAATGCTTTGAATCCATCATTATTCATCTTATTCTTTGTTATACACATGACAATATCTTGAAATAAGGCAGGTGGGTCTATCAGTGTCAAGATAATACATTTAAAGACTCAATACAAAGGGAAAAGACCTGTTATGATACTTATATTTACAGTGTAGCCTAATAATATCCTGACAAGAAGCCTTCACTTTATATGTGTGTGTGTGTTTCTGTCCAGGCCAAGCTTAACAGATGGACAAATGACCAGAGCTCTAAGCCCTGGTGGGCGGACAGCAGCATCATCACATCAGGGGATTTTAAACTCATGCCATGACTTAACACTGAGCAGGGACCAGACTGCAACCTATTTAAATGCTGGACTGGAGTTTGAACAGGAAAATATCAAACCAAACAAACATCAGCTTGTTGGAGCTATTTAGTGTTATGAGCCATGTGGATTTTCATTTAGCTGCTGCAGTGTAAGTGCTGAGGAATAAGAGGACTACAGGTGTGACATCATGATAGGAAATACAAAGCCTTTTAATCCTTTTTTCTCAGACCATCTGTAGAACAATAAAATGCTGAAGCCAGTGTTTTGGTGAACAGCTTGGTCGGCTTGATCATGTAACGTCACCTTACTTACCCTCCTTCCTTTCTGTTCCTTCCTACTTTGACATTTGAAGTATGTAAAGAAATTACCATTCCCATTTGGGTAACTAGTGCATAACTGATGGACACAGGAAACGGTGAAAGTGAGCCCTTTCAGCAGGCAGTGGGCCTAAAGTTTCTCCAGCCACACTGTGCTGTGCTATAGATTTAGAGGGGAAAAATGCCCCTTTGACCCTGTGGAGAATACCCTTCATTATGACCATGAGATCCCCCATTCATACACAAGAAATCTCATCAGCAGAGAACTCAACAGGGAGGACTGAAAAAACGTGATATCCCTCGGAAGTGAAGATGAATGAACAGACAGATTGTGGGAGATTAAATGATACTAAATCCTAAATGAATCATGAGGGACGGGATGAGAGGGGGAGAGAGAGAGAGAGAGAGAGAGAGAGAGAGAGAGAGAGAGAGAGAGAGAGAGAGAGAGAGAGAGAGAGAGAGAGAGAGAGAGAGAGAGAGAGAGACAAAGGTTGTTAGGCGCTGCACGCATGACACGCGACCTCCTGGCCACATTGACTGCAGCAGTGCTTTGGCCTCAGGAGAGCCCCTGGCATGCGAGTGCCCTTCCATCACAGCCCGAGCTGCTGACACAGATTTGTGCCATACCATAGACTAAACTGTCACAGTATAATCTGAGATTTGGAGTTAGCTTGACAGCAAATAGAAAATACGACATGACAACGCCCTGCTCAAAAGCTCCATTTGCAATTAGTGTTGCTTGTTTGTTTGATTCTGTTGGAAAGAATTTGGCTCTGATTGATGGATATTAACCTTAAGTTTATTAACCTTATTCACTAATTCTAATTTAGTGAATACAGAAACGGTACTGAAATTTAGGTTTTTACTTTTCAGGATCAGTGAAAACTCTGTGACAAACTGTATTGAACAAGTTGCAAGAAAGAAAACTGGTCAGTTATGAAAAAGCATACACCATTGACTAATAGCTCACCATGACTTAAATATTTACAAGTACTGAAGAGTATACTTTCTCAGAATAACAACCAAAATAAATCAATATTAGGGCTCTGCAACAACCGACCAAAGGAGCTCAGGCTCACAGTCTGTATCATCATTGAAATCACCCCATGAAACTTCGCAAAAAGCTTATCTGCTTTCTTTATAGTTTATGGTTTAGCCTTTTCTTTTGCTTTGCTTTTTAACCTCATGTTTCTTTCTGATTTGTTTTCACTGTTCAGTTTTCCTTTCCTTCCTTTTGTTGATAAGTGCTATATAAATAAAGGAAAAAAATACAGTATTTAAGAATTGAAAAAAAAAAGCTCCATTTAAAAGTGTCATGAGTCTTTATCTTCAAGTGATGCAAGTCTTTATGTTTCTAGATTCGAGACAAAAATCACAGGGAAAAAGTGTGAGTAGAGTTTTAGAGGTGCCATTTGAAACAAAAATGCTGAGCTACGACAAGGTGATATCAAGCATTATTTTCATTTATTTTTCAACTTTACCAAACAAACATAGAAATATTTGTATTTCTTCGATAAACAAAATCATTCTCAAAATCATATCCTAAGGACAAGTATATAAATACAATGATTGAATAATCTTAATCATCAGTATTAACAAAAGAAATTGGGTGTCTGTAGCTATACTGATATATCATCTTTTTTTTTTTTTTATCATCTATCAAGTCTACTAATAGCTATAGGCAAAAAATACTGTACCACCACCAGCCAATCAACAGCTTGATCCACTACGGCTCTTTGAATACACACTCCTGCACAAGCCTGCCCACAACACATCAGTGTTATTTTTTATTGAGCTCGATGTCCATGGATAAGACTCAAGCCTCATTTTTTGTCCTTGCAAAGCCTATTATATACACTGACTGGGTACTCCAAGAGCAAGTACTACAAGTTACAGCAAGTTATCTGCTCATTTAATTTAATGTACACAAGTATGGTTATCAAAGTCATGCTCGATGAAATTCATTTTGACATCAAAACTTGCAGTTGGATGGAAACTATAAAAAAGGACGCCAATGCACATACTATACAACTACAGGTTAAGGCAATGGAATTCAATTCCTAAAACCAACGTGGAATTAAAGCTGCTCCATACCAGCTCCCTGCCACACTTTCATTTTCCATCACAAAACATGATCCCCATCAGAAACACGGGAAGTCATTTCAAAACCAAAATTTAGTCATTTCACATTCCGCAAAAAGGTCATAAAAAACAACGCATCAACATCAAGGAAACTCAGTACAGCCTTTTGCACAGTGCAATCACAGAACTGGAAAAAGCCCTTACAATCTGTACATATGGCATGGCTTTTTCTAGCACAAAGATTGGAAGATAAATATTTTGTTAAAAAAATCATATAGAGTGCAATAGGGACCATAAATGTCTCTAGAACGTCTATGCACAGTCTAGACCAGTAAAGAAATACATAATCAGAAGATAAATGTACTGAGAAAATACTAGTGCCACTGCAGGTAGGAGAATCTCTCTACGCTTTAACTTCACGTTACAGCGCCTCCAGCTGGTTGATATTAGCTACTGCTCTCTAAAGTACTGTTAACCAAAGGACTCCGTCGGTAGAGATCAGTAATCAGTTTATCACATCCACAGTCCAAATTTTGCCTCTGTAAATAAACATGTTAAACTGATTTGAGACCAGCATTAACAAGCAGCCTGCTGCAAGAACTTTCATTAATTGATACAGGGGCAGCAGCTTGGCAGTCAGTACAAAGTGCAACAGACTGGGGGAACAATATAAGCATCTCTTGTAACTTTACATTTTATAAAATAAAATCCAAGACCGTAAAAAACCCTTTGTACTTTGGGGTTTACAAATGATAAACATAAATGCTTAGAAAAAAAAAAAAAAAAAAAAAAAAACACCATTTTTGATGCCTTTGAAAATAATTACATATCAACGTGTACCTCCACTGCAAATCCACCTCTCAGGAAACCCTGCTGTCTGCAGTTGAGCGTGTAGTGCAAATCGGATAAGATTTCAGTATTTCAGTCCATAGGACCACATGTTTCACTACAGTGAGCCAAGCAGTTGGTATCCACTGCTAGTTTTCTTTGTTTTGTAATTGAAAAAAATTACAGTCAATTTATCTCACAGAAAAAAATCTGTACCTGGAAATTATTGCATTTGACACACTTAACAATCATTTTGCATATGATTTATATGGACCTGTGATCTGATTTCATGTTTCTCTTCGCACCTTCTTCTTCTGGGACGGCTTTGGAGGCTCCATCACCAGCTCAGACTTCTCTGCAAGGACAAAAGGCCAAAAAAAAAAAAAAGAATGGAAAATGAAAAATTTGAGTTGTATTCAGGACAATTAATTTAAATAATCTACAATCTGGATATGAGCGTACTTGATTGAAAGATGTTTCTTGTGAAGAAGAGATCAAATAGGCTCACAAATAATACAACTTAGATTTAATCTTAAATTGTCTCTGCACGTTATATATACAAATGTGGAAAAAATATGCCACCTAAGACTAACACATGTCTAATATCACACGCATTTTGCTTGATTAATTTTAACACTCATCTTGCACAGCATTATGAACAGTTTATTCTATAATTTAAATTGGGGCTCTTTCAGTGTAACATCAGTCAAGTCCAGAGAACAGTATGGTATCCTTCTATTTCACCACAGTAACTTGGAAAAAACTATATTCAAGTTTAGCGTTTTTGAAACAGTAAACAGTGGACAGAATGCAGACACAGTGGCTGTGTGAACAAAGATTCAGACTCAGACCCATTGTGACCTACTCTGAGAGGAGGGCATGTTAGCAGACTGCTTGTTGGAGGCCACAACTGGAAGCTCTTGGGGTTTGGGTATCGTGTTCGGCTGGAACAAAAACAAAGAAGTGAACTCACCAACCAGGTTTTATGTATTCTCATTTGATGTAAATACGTAAAAAAAAAAAAAAAAAGAATAGAAATATAGGTTATTCATATTTCTTTAGGCATTATGCAACGCGTTATATCATAACTCGGCACCTTGAGGTTAATTATGCTTGTCACAGGAGCAGCAGCCTCCTCCTCTGTTTTCTTCTTCTTTCTCCGCTTCTTTTTAGATTTCGCAGCTCCTCCAGCAGGATCCTCAGTCTCTTTCTCATCCTCTGACACCTGCATTCCAACCAAAATAAAACGCATCTATGTTTAAATTATTTCACTTCAAAGTTCAAAAACTGTTGCACTGAGGTCACTGGAGCATATTGTTGGAGCATATTGTTTGCCAGATGAGACATCACAAGAGATTAGGAGCACGTCCTTGTGGTATGAGAGCTGTGCATGGCAGAAAGCAAGAGCTGGAATGCGCACAAGAAATTAAAGAGCGTACAAGGCACTAGGCTGTCATGAGCTAAAGTTAAAGCCTTTGAAAGAGATAAATGAGACTTTGCTGCCTTTGATTTTTAATATATCTGACAAACATTTGACATCTTGCCCTTTAAAAACTGGCACTCTGACTGCAATAGATGCAAACAGGCTATAAACTTCAGCATTTCAAGTCTTTTAAGAGTTTTAGGACTTAAGTGTGAATAATTTATAAATGCTATCAAACCAGTCAAGTCCCTGAATCAGTTGATAGCAGCAATTAGGGCTTGCAATGACCTTGTTGAGGACAGGCTGTTCCTTGGGTTGAGATGCTGGTGTCACCAACACAGGGGCCTCTTCATAGTTCCCCCAGTGTTCTGCTGGGGCGTTCCAGTCGGAGCTGGGGTCCACTGCTGCCATTCCATCTACAAACCCAAATCAGCAGCATGGTAGTTAAATACAGACAAAGGCTAAGGCTAAGCTGTCCATGTCTTAAATCAGCTGTGTGTACTTCTGCAATCCTCCCGCATATTCACCAAATCATATAAACTATACTGACTTTAAAGATGTTACAGTGCCCCCCAAAATAACTGCCATGCTTGATAAATGTATTGTAAAGCAAATAAAGTTTTTTTTTTTTTTTTTTTTCATTTTATTTCCAAGGTCATCAGTATTTGGACTGTGCTGGGACAGATTGCTGGAACACTTACTGAATCCAGACCATTCGTCATCAACATTAGGCTGGTTGGCCCACTTCAGGTCAACAGAATTTGATATGGGCTCTGATAGAGAGTTAGAGAGAGAGAGAGAGAGAGAGAGAGAGAGAAAGAGAGGGACAAGGGTAAAAGAGTAAACCAGCTGTGACAAAAAAAAAAAAAAATAAAAAATGCCAGAAGCAGTTAGTGAGAATTAATTCTGAAATACCACACCAGACGTTCTTTGGATTACACATCTAGGAGGTAGGGCTGATGTGTAATAGGGTTATGAAGCTGACAGTTAATCACAACACCAACCTGTCGCGTTTAGTCCCAGCATGGAGAAGGACACGGGGCTGAGGTCAGTCTTCATTCGACCGTCAATGCCACTCCATGATGCTGGCAAGAGCAAAAAGGAACACGAATTAACACTACAGGGGTACAACAACGCACTGGAAAACAAGCCCTCAAACTGAGATTTGGCACCAGTGTTGTTGTTGTGTTTTTTAAAGTTTGTGCCAATTGTCTAACCTGCCCATCTCCTTGACATTATTCCTGCTGGTGTCTGCACACAGTCTGTGTAGCTTCTGAAGAAGATGCCATTTACTGCCACTCATTCTTGTACATTATGAAAAAACATTTCTGAGGACTTGAAAATTGCCTGGACTAGATAATACATCAAGACATGAAAACGTGAATTTTTAATTTGGTTTTGTCAGTTTCTGTTTCACTGGTATTTCATTATGCTGGGACTGTGTCTCATGTCAGTGCATGGGTTACTTTATGCTCTGCTTTTTGTCAATCATCTGACACCCACAAAGAGAAATGGTACTCTCTGGCAGAAAATAATTACTAAAACAAGTTGCTTGGCAAACTTGGACACTGTATTTCACATTGTTTTAGTTAGTTTAGTATGAAAATAAACAGGTGAATAATGGAATTTGATGTTTTGGGGGGATTTTTATGTCCAAATGGAAATATTCTTTTACTAAGGTGACCCAAGCTGACTATATGGTGCTGGGCAAAACCATGCGACACAACAGACACCAAGGTTGATGGCAGCTCTTTAGGTGCTCCATAGACACCATGGCTGTTTATTTTTCTACTTAGACTGCTTCTGTCACTAACAGTAGCATCTCCAAGTGATTACTCCCCAAAGCTGACAGGAATGAGAAGTGTTTTCCTCGGGACATTCTGATCTCAAGCCTCCTACTGAACTCTGTGACTCTATGATCAGCTTGTGACTTCTGACTTCAGGTGGAACAGGTGGAATCTGAATGATTTAAAGAGGGCTAAAACAAGGGGCCAGGTTTTATGTTACACACAGGTTTTTTAACATAACAGTGCAAATAAATAGAGGAATGAAATGGGACCCCTGCGTGAAAGCGATTTGAAAACACTAAACTGCTGACACCCTTTAGACATTTTGCAAATGTTGTGTATAGCTTCTTGATCCTGGGTTGTACAAACAAGTGTCAAAAAAAAAAAGAGTCAACAGGGACTGACTCAAGGTAAGATAGATGCTTTCTTTTTGGTTTGTGTAGGTTGGGCTGGATTTACAGCTATATACCAGTGAACAGGTGGTATCCAATTTTGCAGTCCTCCGTAACATCCACCTACTGAGTCAAAATATCCATAGATCACTGCAGCCCATGAACCTGTTACTGTTTTTGTCACATTCAAGTTTCTCTGCTTGAATGCAGTGTTTCTTTTTGATGTATGAATGTGTGCATTATAAAAATCTGTCCTGAAAGGTAACCAATACAGAAAAATAATCTGTTCCGATGTTGACAAATAATGCATCTGTGGTATGATTGTGGCATGACTTGAATGATGACCAGTCTTTTCATGTCATACTGAATTTATGGTCTTGAGGGAGGCCTATCCGCCAATTATTTCTTATTTTCAAAACAATACCATGTCTTTTTCTTAAATCATCATGCTTACATTACAGTCTTTAAAATATATTGTATGATTTTCCATTTACAATAAGTATTCAATGCACTTTTTAGCAGTGTAAAAAAGTTCTGGTCTGAGCAGTACCTTGTGTCTTCTGGCACCAGGACTGGGTGTCAGGTTGGGCCCTGTGCCGTGGAGCTGTGCTAATGGTACTCCACTTGTCCCCCTCCATCGCGCCGATCTGACCTGAGATCTTCAGGGACAGGTCAGCCCACCCTCCGCCATTGACTGACGGCTCCTCCCTCCAGCTGGACGACACTGCAGAGGCAGAGACACCATAAAACAACCACAGTGCATTGTGGGATCTGAATTTCAGCGGTCAGTGTAAATTGGTATTGTTTTGGTTAGAGAAGTACTTTTTAAATTAAGGAAGGTGAAAACACACACAGGTTGGTTAGGTGCTAGTGTCTAACAGAAGTGTGACTTATGTTACCAGCATTTGGCTGGTGGCTCGGGCCAGTTTCAAGCTTTAACTAAATGCTTAGCTGTTGTTTAGATGTTTGTAGAATCAGCGATTACATATCCTACAATATAGATCACATCAGCTTGTTTAGACACTGTATGTAGTTCCTATAATGACAGTGCACCATTTTTGACACCATTATTGTCAGGAAGGCCTTTTGATGGACTATTTTCTGTCCTGGTTCTGATACCTATCTCACTTTTATGTCATGCAAGTCTATTGTAAGGAAAACCAGGAATTTAATGAGAGAAAGAGAGCTATGAAAGATTTCCTTATCTCAAGTCACTAAACATTAAATAATGATTGAGCTCAGGCTTTACCTGGTCCACTGCCTGCATCCATCTTCCCACTGGCTCTTGAATGCAGGGACTCTGAAACAAAAGAGTTGTTGTGAACTGTACACTTCACAGAGTTATGTGTTTATCAAGTGTTAATTACACAGGATGTGTGGGTTTTTTTTAATAGTCTTGGTTTCTATTTAACTGTACTTTCATCACACTTACAAGGCCTAAGATTCTCATTTCCTTTCTGGCGCTAAAACCCACATCCAATCCCCTGACAAACTACACACAATCAACCGTAACTAAACGAGATACCATGGTTTCCTCTGTTCTTCTTAACGTTGGTAGGGGCTGGGGCTACAGGCGCCTCCACATGGGTCTTGGGGGCATCCACCCCTCCTGGGCTCCCAGAATCCTCAGAGCCCTTTTCCTTCCTGCGCTGCTGCCTCTTCTCACGGTTGCTGACTTTAGTTTCCCAGGCGCCTGAAAGAGACCAAAAAAAGTTGGCTGGGTAGTTGACTGATTACTACAGACTGCAAAGCTCTGATGTAAAAGTTGAGATTATTTACAATGTGGCAAATGCTGAATTCTACATTAACAAACTGGGGGGAGAAAACAATTAGGCTAGGTCTTAGAAAATTTTTAAGAGACTGTGGGTTGACCTGCAAAATAATTAATTTGAGAAGTGTCCTAAAATGATAATGGAAATACAACACAAGTTCATCTGGCCCCGGTCAATCATTAATCACTACCTAATTAAGATTAACTGGAATTTACTGGCTTCTTATTCACAGCTATATAGAACTACATTTCAACAGATTGAAGCCGCAGGCATCACATCACCTCTCACCCACTTGACTCAGCAAATCCTTGTTGTATATTTGAAGCCCTTGGGAGAGATGGGGTAACTACACCAAGGACATCATTCTAGATTTGAGCAAAGGTCACTAAAACTGTGTGAAAGTACCACACGGCTCATCAGATGTGAAAAAGGCAACGAAATACACAGGCCTTCTGGACAGTAGATAAATTAAGTGCACAGATTGAAATAGAAATCGTTTAAAGTCCTATGTGAATAGCTGAGATACATTTAAAAATATTAAAAAGAGTACTTTGACATTATGAATTTTTTGTTGGTTATTTTTTCCCAGCCATAACACAGGAGGGAAAGGATTCTACTTTTGATTTCACATTTGCACTGCACTGTGCAATCAAAGGACAGAGCTAACCCATGTTAGGGAACCAGCCATCTTAGAGAAGCCGACTGATGCGTAAATAAAAAAAATCCAACTAAAATCTAAAATGTCCGGCGTGCTAAGAGTGTGTGAAAATGTGAGGAATATGTGGCATAGAAAGCGTACGGCAGCTACATTCGAAAACGAGAAGTTATTGAGACATTAAGAAGTTTCATAACTATAACGGTGTGTTTTACCATCATCGGTTTCCTTTCCATCAGTGGTAGATACACTCTGGGCTGGTTTCACATCTGCCTTGGCTTTCTTCTTGTTCTTCTTCACCTGCACTGGGGCCTGCACTACATGCACCTTTGAGGCAAAAAAAAAACAGAGAAATTTGCACTTATCAGCTCATACATTTAAAAATAATAGTTATAACTTTAATTAGAAATTTGAAGGGGTTAATCATTTTAGTTATGAATTCAATTACTACCGCCTAATTCAGCGGGAGTGTTTTTCTTTGCAGACTACACGAACACTTTCAGGACAATTTGTGTAACAGCTGCCTCACCATACCTTCTCAGCTCTGATCTCTGGGGATGGCTTGGTGACCGGCTCGATGACTTTCACTTCCTCCTGAGCAACAGTCACTGGTCTGCCATTAGACTGAGCCTTCTGGAGGAGGGAAACAGAGGACACAGTTATAATCAAAGACTAAAAAAAAAAAAAAGAAGATACTCCAAGACTGTAGTGAAGAGTAAAGCCAGAGTTTTGGCAACTTTTGAGTCTGCCATAAATCTGTCCAACTCATACGGAGCCTGGTCGTGTGTTGATTTTAGATAAGGATGGGGTCTTCACGGGAGAAATCATCAGTAGTTTAGCTGACACTTAAATGAAAACACCATAAGTTAGTGGTGGTATCTCAGTTCAAAGCCTTTACATGTGCTGTGGATATAATTAGCCTCTTCTGAGGATCTTTAACGTTACTAGCTAGATAAAACCTTCAGCTGCTAACCTTATTCACATGGCAAAAATAGCATAGTAATGACACAACGAGGCTATGAAAGCAGGGTTTCTTAACTGTTTTCTACGACAAAACCTGCTGCTACCAAACGATACAATACAGGAAGTGTGGAGGTAAACAAACGGGGATAAGATAACGCTAACTTTTATCTAGTTAGCTAGTGTAAAACGTTACCAGAACAAGCCACACAGATTTCCCCTCACCGCTAGCATAGTCAGGCTACAGTAAGGTTACCTTTTCGGCTGATTTCTTTTTGTTCCTCTTCTTCTGCTCCTCTGGCTTGGCAGGTTTGGTGAAGTGGGCCCTGACTGGCTCGCCGCTGGCTTGGGTGACCGAGGATCCCCGCTTTTTCCCGGCCACCAGTCCGCCACAGACGGCGGCCCATGACAGAGCGAGCAGCAGCAGCAGACCCAGCGCCGCCGTGGAGAGGATGACCCATGTCGGGTACAGCTCGGGCTTCAGACCCAAATCAACCCCGAACTGGGCTCGAATGTACCCTTGCCCGGAAGACAGGAGCTCTTTCACACGGCTAGACAGTATTTCGGCTTTTTCCAGCGCCAAAGCTTGCAAGTCCACTGCCATCGCGGAACACCAGCTAGCAATCAGTGCCAGCCGCCGTATGCTAACGGAGGAGTGGCTAATCAGGCCATTTGGAGAGCCAGTAAAGGGACAATCCGCTAAAAAATACAACGTCACTGACGCTCTGCTCTGCTTACTATGGTTTTGTTGTCATTATTATGATTTTTTTTTTTTTTTTTTTTTTTTTTTGTAGTTTTTTGTTTCTGTTTTCGATTCCGTTTAGATTCAGTTCGTTTACAGAGGGGGTTTCCTCGTTTCAGTTTAGTTTTTATTGTTTAAAAATGTTTAGTTTTAGTTTAGTTTTTTTTTTTTTTTTTAATTATTATTATATGGGGAGTGCAAGTCATGAGCAAGATTTAAGAAGTTCAGATCAGGTATTACAGTCCAAACCCAACACTTTCTGAATGCAGTTGGGTCCCAGATGATGTTCCCAGTAGATGTTCCCGTCTCAGTAAACATCAGCACCAATGCCTCCTCATCAAGACTAAAACTAAAAGGCATTTTCTGTATATTTTCATTTTAATTTATTTTGTTTAGTAAGTACACAATATTGTTTCAGGTAGTTTTTTTTTCCCCCCTAAAGAGTAGTTTTTATTTTTATTTCAGTTAACTAAAATGTTTTTCCATACCTAGTTTTAGTTTTTAGTTTCATTAACTAAATAACCATAGTTTGGTGGCAAACAATATTAGATGCACACACATGCCATGTCTTTAGACCATATCACCACTATTTGAAACAGCTGATGAATCAAGTTATTGACCACTTAAAATGTTCTGAAAAAGTGCCACTGCTGTTATTAAAATACAACCACAAACTTCTTCTTATATTTTAATGCATTATACAAATAATTAAATATTAAAACAATTGATTTGAGTAACAGAAAAGTCAGAGGTGCAGGCCCAGTGAAATCTATTACAAAACATTAATAAGTTAAGTAGACTGTACCAATCATTGTAATTACCCCACTAGGCTTTGTTTTGCTTGTTGTTTCATTACCGATGTTTGTTTACCAAAACAGCTCACAAGTGCTTGTTGAGAGGTGTGTTTCAGCCACAACATGTCCATTAGTAATCTTACTGCCCCTGGAGTAGCTTGAGTGTTTTTTTTTTGTTTTTTTTTTAAAGCAGGTTTTCAGTCTCTAGGCTGT